>NW_027552312.1:0-27963 GCF_045843805.1 Urocitellus parryii
GCAACTCTAAATCAAACACGGTTTGTGCTAGCTCTTTGAAACTTGGCACAATAATGTAGTTCCAAGTTCTATGGCTATGGTTTGTGTCCTATTGAAGTAGCCCAAAGCAGAGACTGACGAGAATCACTTTCATTGAAAGGGGTTGCCAAGCTTCCAAAAAACTACGAGTTTCCTGAAGTCTCAGCAAACATTTTTTCACCCAATCTTGATGATACTTGCAGGTAATGATCAGTACACCAATCCCACTTGGCTCACCAAATTTCGTTCTTCTAGGTTAAACCGTTCCTTTGCAGTAACCGTTTTCATGTTTAGGTTTCACTCTATTTTCTCCTCTATGGATACATGTAGTTGGAACTCTAAATCAAAGACGGTTTGTGCTAGCTCTTTGAAACTTGGCACAATAATGTAGTTCCAAGTTCTATCGCTATGGTTTGTGTCCTATTGAAGTAGCCCGAAGCAGAGACTGACGAGAATCCCTTACATTGAAAGGGGTTGCCAAGCTTCCGTAAAACTACGAGTTTCCTGAAATCTCAGCAAACCTTTTTTCACCCAATCTTGATGATACTTGCAGGTAATGATCAGTACACCAATCCCACTTGGCTCACCAAATTTCGTTCTTCTAGGTTAAACCGTTCCTTTGCAGTAACCGTTTTCATGTTTAGGTTTCACTCTGTTTTCTCCTATATGGATACATGTATTTGGAACTCTAAATCAAACGCGGTTTGTGCTAGCTCTTTGAAACTTGGCACAATAATGTAGTTCCAAGTTCTATGGCGATGGTTTGTGTCCTATTGAAGTAGCCCCAAGCAGAGACTGACGAGAATCACTTTCATTGAAAGGGGTTGCCAAGCTTCCAAAAAACTACGAGTTTCCTGAAATCTCAGCAAACATTTTTTCACCCAATCTTGATGATACTTGCAGGTAATGATCAGTACCCCAATCCCACTTGGCTCACCAAATTTCGTTCTTCTAGGTTAAACCGTTCCTTTGCAGTAACCGTTTTCATGTTTAGGTTTCACTCTGTTCTCTCCTATATGGATACATGTAGGTGGAACTCTAAATCAAACACGGTTTGTGCTAGCTCTTTGAAACTTGGCACAATTATGTAGTTCCAAGTTCTATGGCTATGGTTTGTGTCCTATTGAAGTAGCCCCAAGCAGAGACTGACGAGAATCACTTTCATTGAAAGGGGTTGCCAAGCTTCCAAAAAACTACGAGATTCTTGAAATCTCAGCAAACATTTTTTCACCAATCTTGATGATACTTGCAGGTAATGATCAGTAATCCAATCACACTTGGCTCACCAAATTTCGTTCTTCTAGGTTAAACCGTTCCTTTGCAGTAACCGTTTTCATGTTTAGGTTTCACTCTGTTTTCTCCTATATGGATACATGCAGTTGGAACTCTAAATCAAACACGGTTTGTGCTAATTCTTTGAAACTTGGCACAATAATGTAGTTCCAAGTTCTATGACTATGGTTTGTGTCCTATTGAAGTAGCCCGAAGCAGAGACTGAGGAGATTCACTTTCATTGAAAGGGGTTGCCAAGCTTCCGTAAAACTACGAGTTTCCTGAAATCTCAGCAAACATTTTTTCACCCAATCTTGATGGTACTTGCAGGTACTGATCAGTACACAAATCCCACTTGGCTCACCAAATTTCGTTCTTCTAGGTTAAACCGTTCCTTTGCAGTAACCGTTTTCATGTTTAGGTTTCACTCTGTTTTCTCCTATATGGATACATGTAGTTGGAACTCTAAATCAAACACGGTTTGTGCTAGCTCTTTGAAACTTGGCACAATAATGTAGTTCCAAGTTCTATGGCTATGGTTTGTGTCCTATTGAAGTAGTCCCAAGCAGAGACTGACGAGAATCACTTTCATTGAAAGGGGTTGCCAAGCTTCCCAAAAACTACGAGTTTCCTGAAATCTCAGCAAACATTTTTCACCAATCGTGATGATACTTGCAGATAATGATCAGTACACGAATCAGACTTGGCTCACCAAATTTCGTTCTTCTAGGTTAAACCGTTCCTTTTTAGCAACCGTTTTCATGTTTAGGTTTCACTCTGTTTTCTCCTATATGGATACATGTAGTTGGAACTCTAAATCAAACGCGGTTTGTGCTAGCTCTTTGAAACTTGGCACAATAATGTAGTTCCAAGTTCTATCGCTATGGTTTCTATCCTATTGAAGTAGCCCCAAGCAGAAACTGACGAGATTCACATTCATTGAAATTTGTTGCCAAGCTTCCCAAAAAGTACGAGTTTCCTGAAATCTCAGCAATCATTTTTTCACCCAATCTTGATGATACTTGCAGGTAATGATCAGTACACCAATCCCACTTGGCTCACCAAATTTCGTTCTTCTAGGTTAAACCGTTCCTTTGCAGTAACCGTTTTCATGTTTAGGTTTCACTCTATTTTCTCCTCTATGGATACATGTATTTGGAACTCTAAATCAAAGACGGTTTGTGCTAGCTCTTTGAAACTTGGCACAATAATGTAGTTCCA
This sequence comes from Urocitellus parryii, assembly GCF_045843805.1. Taxonomy (NCBI): domain Eukaryota; kingdom Metazoa; phylum Chordata; class Mammalia; order Rodentia; family Sciuridae; genus Urocitellus; species Urocitellus parryii. Next base: position 2,512 of record NW_027552312.1, read on the forward strand.
AGTTCTATCGCTATGGTTTGTGTCCTATTGAAGTAGCCCGAAGCAGACACTGACGAGAATCCCATTCATTGAAAGGGGTTGCCAAGCTTCCGTAAAACTACGAGTTTCCTGAAATCTCAGCAAACATTTTTTCACCCAATCTTGATGATACTTGCAGGTAATGATCAGTTCACCAATCCCACTTGGCTCACCAAATTTCGTTCTTCTAGGTTAAACCGTTCCTTTGCAGTAACCGTTTTCATGTTTAGGTTTCACTCTGTTTTCTCCTATATGGATACATGTAGTTGCAACTCTAAATCAAACACGGTTTGTGCTAGCTCTTTTAAACTTGGCACAATAATGTAGTTCCAAGTTCTATCGCTATGGCTTGTGTCCTATTGAAATAGCCCAAAGCAGAGACTGACGAGAATCACTTTCATTGAAAGGGGTTGCCAAGCTTCCGTAAAACTACGAGTTTCCTGAAATCTCAGCAAACATTTTTTCACCCAATCTTGATGATACTTGCAGGTAATGATCAGTACACCAATCCCACTTGGCTCACCAAATTTCGTTCTTCTAGGTTAAACCGTTCCTTTGCAGTAACCGTTTTCATGTTTAGGTTTCACTCTGTTTTCTCCTATATGGATACATGTAGGTGGAACTCTAAATCAAACACGGTTTGTGCTAGCTCTTTGAAACTTGGCACAATAATGTAGTTCCAAGTTCAATCGCTATGGTTTGTGTCCTATTGAAGTAGCCCCAAGCAGAGACTGACGAGAATCACATTCATTGAAATTGGTTGCCAAGCTTCCAAAAAACTACGAGTTTCCTGAAATCTCAGCAAACATTTTTTCACCCAATCTTGATGATACTTGCAGGTAATGATCAGTACACCAATCCCACTTGGCTCACCAAATTTCGTTCTTCTAGGTTAAACCGTTCCTTTGCAGTAACCGTTTTCATGTTTAGGTTTCACTCTGTTTTCTCCTTTATGGATACATGTATTTGGAACTCAAAATCAAACACGGTTTGTGCTAATTCTTTGAAACTTGGCACAATAATGTAGTTCCAAGTTCTATGGCTATGGTTTGTGTCCTAATGAAGTAGCCCCAAGCAGAGACTGACGAGAATCACTTTCATTGAAAGGGGTTGCCAAGCTTCCGTAAAACTACGAGTTTCCTGAAATCTCAGCAAACATTTTTTCACCAATCTTGATGATACTTGCAGGTAATGATCAGTAATCCAATCCCACTTGGCTCACCAATTTTCGTTCATCTAGGTTAAACCGTTCCTTTGCAGTAACCGTTTTCATGTTTAGGTTTCACTCTGTTTTCTCCTATATGGATACATGTAGTTGGAACTCTAAATCAAACACGGTTTGTGCTAGCTCTTTGAAACTTGGCACAATAATGTAGTTCCAAGTTCTATGGCTATGGTTTGTGTCCTATTGAAGTAGCCCCAAGCAGAGACTGACGAGAATCACTTTCATTGAAAGGTGTTGCCAAGCTTCCAAAAAACTACGAGTTTCCTGAAATCTCAGCAAACATTTTTTCACCAATCTTGATGATACTTGCAGGTAATGATCAGTACACCAATCCCACTTGACTCACCAAATTTCGTTCTTCTAGGTTAAACCGTTCCTTTGCAGTAACCGTTTTCATGTTTAGGTTTCACTCTGTTTTCTCCTCTATGGATACATGTATTTGGAACTCTAAATCAAACACGGTCTGTGCTAATTCTTTGAAACTTGGCACAATAATGTAGTTCCAAGTTCTATCGCTATGGTTTGTGTCCTATTGAAGTAGCCCAAAGCATTGACTGACGAGAATCACTTCCATTGAAAGGGGTTGCCAAGCTTCCGTAAAACTACGAGTTTCCTGAAATCTCAGCAAACATTTCTTCACCCAATCTTGATGATACTTGCAGGTAATGATCAGTACACCAATCCCACTTGGCTCACCAAATTTCGTTCTTCTAGGTTAAACCGTTCCTTTGCAGTAACCGTTTTCATGTTTAGGTTTCACTCTGTTTTCTCCTATATGGATACCTGTAGGTGGAACTCTAAATCAAACACGGTTTGTGCTAGCTCTTTGAAACTTGGCACAATAATGTAGTTCCAAGTTCAATCGCTATGGTTTGTGTCCTATTGAAGTAGCCCCAAGCAGAGACTGACGAGAATCACTTTCATTGAAAGGGGTTGCCAAGCTTCCAAAAAACTACGAGTTTCTTGAAATCTCAGCAAACATTTTTTCACCAATCTTGATGATACTTGCAGGTAATGATCAGTAATCCAGTCACACTTGGCTCACCAAATTTCGTTCTTCTAGGATAAACAGTTCCTTTGCAGTAACCGTTTTCATGTTTAGGTTTCACTCTGTTTTCTCCTATATGGATACATGTAGTTGGAACTCTAAATCAAACACGGTTTGTGCTAGCTCTTTGAAACTTGGCACAATAATATAGTTCCAAGTTCTATCGCTATGGTTTGTGTCCTATTGAAGTAGCCCAAAGCAGAGACTGACGAGAATAACTTTCATTGAAAGGGGTTGCCAAGCTTCCAAAAAACTACGAGTTTCCTGAAATCTCAGCAAACATTTTTTCACCCAATCTTGATGATACTTGCAGGTAATGATCAGTACACCAATCCCACTTGGCTCACCAAATTTCGTTCTTCTAGGTTAAACCGTTCCTTTGCAGTAACCGTTTTCATGTTTAGGTTTCACTCTATTTTCTCCTCTATGGATACATGTAGTTGGAACTCTAAATCAAAGACGGTTTGTGCTAGCTCTTTGAAACTTGGCACAATAATGTAGTTCCAAGTTCTATCGCTATGGTTTGTGTCCTATTGAAGTAGCCCGAAGCAGAGACTGACGAGAATCCCTTTCATTGAAAGGGGTTGCCAAGCTTCCGTAAAACTACGAGTTTCCTGAAATCTCAGCAAAACTTTTTTCACCCAATCTTGATGATACTTGCAGGTAATGATCAGTACACCAATCCCACTTGGCTCACCAAATTTCGTTCTTCTAGGTTAAACCGTTCCTTTGCAGTAACCGTTTTCATGTTTAGGTTTCACTCTGTTTTCTCCTATATGGATACATGTAGTTGGAACTCTAAATCAAACACGGTTTGTGCTAGCTCTTTGAAACTTGGCACAATAATGTAGTTCCAACTTCTATGGCTATGGTTTGTGTTCTATTGAAGTAGCCGCAAGCAGTGACTGACGAGAATCACTTTCATTGAAAGGGGTTGCCAAGCTTCCAAAAAACTACGAGTTTCTTGAAATCTCAGCAAACATTTTTTCACCAATCTTGATGATACTTGCAGGTAATGATCAGTAATCCAATCACACTTGGCTCACCAAATTTCGTTCTTCTAGGTTAAACAGTTCCTTTGCAGTAACCGTTTTCATGTTTAGGTTTCACTCTGTTTTCTCCTATATGGATACATGTAGTTGGAACTCTAAATCAAACACGGTTTGTGCTAGCTCTTTGAAACTTGGCACAATAATGTAGTTCCAAGTTCTATGGCTATGGTTTGTGTCCTATTGAAGTAGCCCGAAGCAGAGACTGATGAGAATCACTTTCATTGTAACGGGTTGCCAAGCTTCTGTGAAACTACGAGTTTCCTGAAATCTCAGCAAACATTTTTTCACCCAATCTTGATGATACTTGTAGGTAATGATCAGTACACCAATCACACTTGGCTTACCAAATTTCGTTCTTCTAGGTTAAACCGTTCCTTTGCAGTAACCGTTTTCATGTTTAGGTTTCACTCTGTTTTCTCCTATATGGATACATGTAGGTGGAACTCTAAATCAAACGCGGTTTGTGCTAGCTCTTTGAAACTTGGCACAATAATGTAGTTCCAAGTTCTATCGCTATGGTTTGTGTCCTATTGAAGTAGCCCAAAGCAGAGACTGACGAGAATCACTTTCATTGAAAGGGGTTGCCAAGCTTCCAAAAAACTACGAGTTTCCTGAAATCTCAGCAAACATTTTTTCACCCAATCTTGATGATACTTGCAGGTAATGATCAGTACACCAATCCCACTTGGCTCACCAAATTTCGTTCTTCTAGGTTAAACCGTTCCTTTGCAGTAACCGTTTTCATGTTTAGGTTTCACTCTATTTTCTCCTCTATGGATACATGTAGTTGGAACTCTAAATCAAAGACGGTTTGTGCTAGCTCTTTGAAACTTGGCACAATAATGTAGTTCCAAGTTCTATCGCTATGGTTTGTGTCCTATTGAAGTAGCCCGAAGCAGACACTGACGAGAATCACTTTCATTGAAAGGGGTTGCCAAGCTTCCGTAAAACTACGAGTTTCCTGAAATCTCAGCAAACCTTTTTTCACCCAATCTTGATGATACTTGCAGGTAATGATCAGTACACCAATCCCACTTGGCTCACCAAATTTCGTTCTTCTAGGTTAAACCGTTCCTTTGCAGTAACCGTTTTCATGTTTAGGTTTCACTCTGTTTTCTCCTATATGGATACATGTAGTTGGAACTCTAAATCAAACACGGTTTGTGCTAGCTCTTTGAAACTTGGCACAATAATGTAGTTCCAACTTCTATGGCTATGGTTTGTGTTCTATTGAAGTAGCCGCAAGCAGTGACTGACGAGAATCACTTTCATTGAAAGGGGTTGCCAAGCTTCCAAAAAACTACGAGTTTCTTGAAATCTCAGCAAACATTTTTTCACCAATCTTGATGATACTTGCAGGTAATGATCAGTAATCCAATCACACTTGGCTCACCAAATTTCGTTCTTCTAGGTTAAACAGTTCCTTTGCAGTAACCGTTTTCATGTTTAGGTTTCACTCTGTTTTCTCCTATATGGATACATGTAGTTGGAACTCTAAATCAAACACGGTTTGTGCTAGCTCTTTGAAACTTGGCACAATAATGTAGTTCCAAGTTCTATGGCTATGGTTTGTGTCCTATTGAAGTAGCCCGAAGCAGAGACTGATGAGAATCACTTTCATTGTAACGGGTTGCCAAGCTTCTGTGAAACTACGAGTTTCCTGAAATCTCAGCAAACATTTTTTCACCCAATCTTGATGATACTTGTAGGTAATGATCAGTACACCAATCACACTTGGCTTACCAAATTTCGTTCTTCTAGGTTAAACCGTTCCTTTGCAGTAACCGTTTTCATGTTTAGGTTTCACTCTGTTTTCTCCTATATGGATACATGTAGGTGGAACTCTAAATCAAACGCGGTTTGTGCTAGCTCTTTGAAACTTGGCACAATAATGTAGTTCCAAGTTCTATCGCTATGGTTTGTGTCCTATTGAAGTAGCCCGAAGCAGACACTGACGAGAATCACTTTCATTGAAAGGGGTTGCCAAGCTTCCGTAAAACTACGAGTTTCCTGAAATCTCAGCAAACATTTTTTCACCCAATCTTGATGATACTTGCAGGTAATGATCAGTTCACCAATCCCACTTGGCTCACCAAATTTCGTTCTTCTAGGTTAAACCGTTCCTTTGCAGTAACCGTTTTCATGTTTAGGTTTCACTCTGTTTTCTCCTATATGGATACATGTAGTTGCAACTCTAAATCAAACACGGTTTGTGCTAGCTCTTTGAAACTTGGCACAATAATGTAGTTCCAAGTTCTATCGCTATGGCTTGTGTCCTATTGAAGTAGCCCAAAGCAGAGACTGACGAGAATCACTTTCATTGAAAGGGGTTGCCAAGCTTCCGTAAAACTACGAGTTTCCTGAAATCTCAGCAAACATTTTTTCACCCAATCTTGATGATACTTGCAGGTAATGATCAGTACACCAATCCCACTTGGCTCACCAAATTTCGTTCTTCTAGGTTAAACCGTTCCTTTGCAGTAACCGTTTTCATGTTTAGGTTTCACTCTGTTTTCTCCTATATGGATACATGTAGTTGGAACTCTAAATCAAACACGGTTTGTGCTAATTATTTGAAACATGGCACAATAATGTAGTTCCAAGTTCTATGGCTATGGTTTGTGTTATATTGAAGTAGCCCCAAGCAGAGACTGACGAGAATCACTTTCATTGAAAGGGGTTGCCAAGCTTCCAAAAAACTACGAGTTTCCTGAAATCTCAGCAAACATTTTTTCACCAATCTTGATGATACTTGCAGGTAATGATCAGTACACCAATCCCACTTGACTCACCAAATTTCGTTCTTCTAGGTTAAACCGTTCCTTTGCAGTAACCGTTTTCATGTTTAGGTTTCACTCTGTTTTCTCCTCTATGGATACATGTATTTGGAACTCTAAATCAAACACGGTCTGTGCTAATTCTTTGAAACTTGGCACAATAATGTAGTTCCAAGTTCTATCACTATGGTTTGTGTCCTATTGAAGTAGCCCAAAGCAGAGACTGACGAGAATCACTTTCATTGAAAGGGGTTGCCAAGCTTCCAAAAAACTACGAGTTTCTTGAAATCTCAGCAAACATTTTTTCACCCAATCTTGATGATACTTGCAGGTAATGATCAGTAATCCAATCACACTTGGCTCACCAAATTTCGTTCTTCTAGGTTAAACCGTTCCTTTGCAGTAACCGTTTTCATGTTTAGGTTTCACTCTGTTTTCTCCTCTATGGATACATGTATTTGGAACTCTAAATCAAACACGGTCTGTGCTAATTCTTTGAAACTTGGCACAATAATGTAGTTCCAAGTTCTATCGCTATGGTTTGTGTCCTATTGAAGTAGCCCAAAGCAGAGACTGACGAGAATCACTTTCATTGAAAGGGGTTGCCAAGCTTCCAAAAAACTACGAGTTTCTTGAAATCTCAGCAAACATTTTTTCACCAATCTTGATGATACTTGCAGGTAATGATCAGTAATCCAATCACACTTGGCTCACCAAATTTCGTTCTTCTAGGTTAAACAGTTCCTTTGCAGTAACCGTTTTCATGTTTAGGTTTCACTCTGTTTTCTCCTATATGGATACATGTAGTTGGAACTCTAAATCAAACACGGTTTGTGCTAGCTCTTTGAAACTTGGCACAATAATGTAGTTCCAAGTTCTATGGCTATGGTTTGTGTCCTATTGAAGTAGCCCGAAGCAGAGACTGATGAGAATCACTTTCATTGTAACGGGTTGCCAAGCTTCTGTGAAACTACGAGTTTCCTGAAATCTCAGCAAACATTTTTTCACCCAATCTTGATGATACTTGTAGGTAATGATCAGTACACCAATCACACTTGGCTTACCAAATTTCGTTCTTCTAGGTTAAACCGTTCCTTTGCAGTAACCGTTTTCATGTTTAGGTTTCACTCTGTTTTCTCCTATATGGATACATGTAGGTGGAACTCTAAATCAAACGCGGTTTGTGCTAGCTCTTTGAAACTTGGCACAATAATGTAGTTCCAAGTTCTATCGCTATGGTTTGTGTCCTATTGAAGTAGCCCAAAGCAGAGACTGACGAGAATCACTTTCATTGAAAGGGGTTGCCAAGCTTCCAAAAAACTACGAGTTTCCTGAAATCTCAGCAAACATTTTTTCACCCAATCTTGATGATACTTGCAGGTAATGATCAGTACACCAATCCCACTTGGCTCACCAAATTTCGTTCTTCTAGGTTAAACCGTTCCTTTGCAGTAACCGTTTTCATGTTTAGGTTTCACTCTATTTTCTCCTCTATGGATACATGTAGTTGGAACTCTAAATCAAAGACGGTTTGTGCTAGCTCTTTGAAACTTGGCACAATAATGTAGTTCCAAGTTCTATCGCTATGGTTTGTGTCCTATTGACGTAGCCCGAAGCAGACACTGACGAGAATCACTTTCATTGAAAGGGGTTGCCAAGCTTCCGTAAAACTACGAGTTTCCTGAAATCTCAGCAAACATTTTTTCACCCAATCTTGATGATACTTGCAGGTAATGATCAGTTCACCAATCCCACTTGGCTCACCAAATTTCGTTCTTCTAGGTTAAACCGTTCCTTTGCAGTAACCGTTTTCATGTTTAGGTTTCACTCTGTTTTCTCCTATATGGATACATGTAGTTGCAACTCTAAATCAAACACGGTTTGTGCTAGCTCTTTGAAACTTGGCACAATAATGTAGTTCCAAGTTCTATCGCTATGGCTTGTGTCCTATTGAAGTAGCCCAAAGCAGAGACTGACGAGAATCACTTTCATTGAAAGGGGTTGCCAAGCTTCCGTAAAACTACGAGTTTCCTGAAATCTCAGCAAACATTTTTTCACCCAATCTTGATGATACTTGCAGGTAATGATCAGTACACCAATCCCACTTGGCTCACCAAATTTCGTTCTTCTAGGTTAAACCGTTCCTTTGCAGTAACCGTTTTCATGTTTAGGTTTCACTCTGTTTTCTCCTATATGGATACATGTAGTTGGAACTCTAAATCAAACACGGTTTGTGCTAATTATTTGAAACATGGCACAATAATGTAGTTCCAAGTTCTATGGCTATGGTTTGTGTTATATTGAAGTAGCCCCAAGCAGAGACTGACGAGAATCACTTTCATTGAAAGGGGTTGCCAAGCTTCCAAAAAACTACGAGTTTCCTGAAATCTCAGCAAACATTTTTTCACCAATCTTGATGATACTTGCAGGTAATGATCAGTACACCAATCCCACTTGACTCACCAAATTTCGTTCTTCTAGGTTAAACCGTTCCTTTGCAGTAACCGTAATCATGTTTAGGTTTCACTCTGTTTTCTCCTCTATGGATACATGTATTTGGAACTCTAAATCAAACACGGTCTGTGCTAATTCTTTGAAACTTGGCACAATAATGTAGTTCCAAGTTCTATCGCTATGGTTTGTGTCCTATTGAAGTAGCCCAAAGCAGAGACTGACGAGAATCACTTTCATTGAAAGGGGTTGCCAAGCTTCCGTAAAACTACGAGTTTCCTGAAATCTCAGCAAACATTTTTTCACCCAATCTTGATGATACTTGCAGGTAATGATCAGTACACCAATCCCACTTGGCTCACCAAATTTCGTTCTTGTAGGTTAAACCGTTCCTTTGCAGTAACCGTTTTCATGTTTAGGTTTCACTCTGTTTTCTCCTATATGGATACCTGTAGGTGGAACTCTAAATCAAACACGGTTTGTGCTAGCTCTTTGAAACTTGGCACAATAATGTAGTTCCAAGTTCAATCGCTATGGTTTGTGTCCTATTGAAGTAGCCCCAAGCAGAGACTGACGAGAATCACATTCATTGAAATTGGTTGCCAAGCTTCCAAAAAACTCCGAGGTTCCTGAAATCTCAGCAAACATTTTTTCACCCAATCTTGATGATACTTGCAGGTAATGATCAGTACACCAATCCCACTTGGCTCACCAAATTTCGTTCTTCTAGGTTAAACCGTTCCTTTGCAGTAACCGTTTTCATGTTTAGGTTTCACTCTGTTTTCTCCTATATGGATACATGTATTTGGAACTCTAAATCAAACGCGGTTTGTGCTAGCTCTTTGAAACTTGGCACAATAATGTAGTTCCAAGTTGTATCTCTATGGTTTGTGTCCTATTGAAGTAGCCCCAAGCAGAGACTGACGAGAATCACTTTCATTGAAAGGGGTTGCCAAGCGTCCGTAAAACTACGAGTTTCCTGAAATCTCAGCAAACATTTTTTCACCCAATCTTGATGATACTTGCAGGTAATGATCAGTAATCCAATCCCAATTGGCTCACCAAATTTCGTTCTTCTAGGTTAAACCGTTCCTTTGCAGTAACCGTTTTCATGTTTAGGTTTCACTCTGTTTTCTAATATATGGATACATGTATTTGGAACTCTAAATCAAACGCGGTTTGTGCTAGCTCTTTGAAACTTGGCACAATAATGTAGTTCCAAGTTCTATCGCTATGGTTTGTGTCCTATTGAAGTAGCCTGAAGCAGAGACTGACGAGAATCCCTTACATTGAAAGGGGTTGCCAAGCTTCCGTAAAACTACGAGTTTCCTGAAATCTCAGCAAACCTTTTTTCACCCAATCTTGATGATACTTGCAGGTAATGATCAGTACACCAATCCCACTTGGCTCACCAAATTTCGTTCTTGTAGGTTAAACCGTTCCTTTGCAGTAACCGTTTTCATGTTTAGGTTTCACTCTGTTTTCTCCTATATGGATACATGTATTTGGAACTCTAAATCAAACGCGGTTTGTGCTAGCTCTTTGAAACTTGGCACAATAATGTAGTTCCAAGTTCTATCGCTATGGTTTGTGTCCTATTGAAGTAGCCCCAAGCAGAGACTGACGATAATCACATTCATTTAAAGGGGTTGCCATGCTTCCCAAAAACTACGAGTTTCCTGAAATCTCAGCAAACATTTTTTCACCCAATCTTGATGATACTTGCAGGTAATGATCAGTACACCAATCCCACTTGGCTCACCAAATTTCGTTCTTCTAGGTTAAACCGTTCCTTTGCAGTAACCGTTTTCATGTTTAGGTTTCACTCTGTTTTCTCCTATATGGATACATGTAGTTGGAACTCTAAATCAAACACGGTTTGTGCTAGCTCTTTTAAACTTGGCACAATAATGTAGTTCCAAGTTCTATGGCTATGGTTTGTGTTCTATTGAAGTAGCCGCAAGCAGTGACTGACGAGAATCACTTTCATTGAAAGGGGTTGCCAAGCTTCCAAAAATACTACGAGTTTCCTGAAATCTCAGCAAACATTTTTTCACCAATCTTGATGATACTTGCAGGTAATGATCAGTAATCCAATCCCACTTGGCTCACCAAATTTCGTTCTTCTAGGTTAAACCGTTCCTTTGCAGTAACCGTTTTCATGTTTAGGTTTCACTCTGTTTTCTCCTATATGGATACATGTAGTTGGAACTCTAAATCAAACACGGTTTGTGCTAGCTCTTTGAAACTTGGCACAATAATGTAGTTCCAAGTTCTATGGCTATGGTTTGTGTCCTATTGAAGTAGCCCCAAGCAGAGACTGACGAGAATCACTTTCATTGAAAGGGGTTGCCAAGCTTCCAAAAAACTACGAGTTTCCTGAAATCTCAGCAAACATTTTTTCACCCAATCTTGATGATACTTGCAGGTAATGATCAGTACCCCAATCCCACTTGGCTCACCAAATTTCGTTCTTCTAGGTTAAACCGTTCCTTTGCAGTAACCGTTTTCATGTTTAGGTTTCACTCTGTTCTCTCCTATATGGATACATGTAGTTGGAACTCTAAATCAAACACGGTTTGTGCTAGCTCTTTGAAACTTGGCACAATTATGTAGTTCCAAGTTCTATGGCTATGGTTTGTGTCCTATTGAAGTAGCCCCAAGGAGAGACTGACGAGAATCACTTTCATTGAAAGGGGTTGCCAAGCTTCCAAAAAACTACGAGATTCTTGAAATCTCAGCAAACATTTTTTCACCAATCTTGATGATACTTGCAGGTAATGATCAGTAATCCAATCACACTTGGCTCACCAAATTTCGTTCTTCTAGGATAAACAGTTCCTTTGCAGTAACCGTTTTCATGTTTAGGTTTCACTCTGTTTTCTCCTATATGGATACATGTAGTTGGAACTCTAAATCAAACACGGTTTGTGCTAGCTCTTTGAAACTTGGCACAATAATGTATTTCCAAGTTCTATCGCTATGGTTTGTGTCCTATTGAAGTAGCCCAAAGCAGAGACTGACGAGAATCACTTTCATTGAAAGGGGTTGCCAAGCTTCCAAAAAACTACGAGTTTCCTGAAATCTCAGCAAACATTTTTTCACCCAATCTTGATGATACTTGCAGGTAATGATCATTACACCAATCCCACTTGGCTCACCAAATTTCGTTCTTCTAGGTTAAACCGTTCCTTTGCAGTAACCGTTTTCATGTTTAGGTTTCACTCTATTTTCTCCTCTATGGATACATGTATTTGGAACTCTAAATCAAAGACGGTTTGTGCTAGCTCTTTGAAACTTGGCACAATAATGTAGTTCCAAGTTCTATCGCTATGGTTTGTGTCCTATTGAAGTAGCCCCAAGCAGAGACTGACGAGAATCACATTAATTGAAAGGGGTTGCCAAGCTTCCAAAAAACTACGAGTTTCCTGAAATCTCAGCAAACATTTTTTCACCCAATCTTGATGATACTTGCAGGTAATGATCAGTACCCCAATCCCAGTTGGCTCACCAAATTTCGTTCTTCTAGGTTAAACCGTTCCTTTGCAGTAACCGTTTTCATGTTTAGGTTTCACTCTGTTTTCTCCTATATGGATACATGTAGTTGGAACTCTAAATCAAAGACGGTTTGTGCTAGCTCTTTGAAACTTGGCACAATAATGTAGTTCCAAGTTCTATCGCTATGGTTTGTGTCCTATTGAAGTAGCCCCAAGCAGAGACTGACGATAATCACATTCATTGAAAGGGGTTGCCATGCTTCCAAAAAACTACGAGTTTCCTGAAATCTCAGCAAACATTTTTTCACCCAATCTTGATGATACTTGCAGGTAATGATCAGTACACCAATCCCACTTGGATCACCAAATTTCGTTCTTCTAGGTTAAACCGTTCCTTTGCAGTAACCGTTTTCATGTTTAGGTTTCACTCTGTTTTCTCCTATATGGATACATGTAGTTGGAACTCTAAATCAAACACGGTTTGTGCTAGCTCTTTGAAACTTGGCACAATAATGTAGTTCCAAGTTCTATGGCTATGGTTTGTGTCCTATTGAAGTAGCCCCAAGCAGAGACTGAGGAGAATCACTTTCATTGAAAGGGGTTGCCAAGCTTCAAAAAAACTACGAGTTTCCTGAAATCTCAGCAAACATTTTTTCACCCAATCTTGATGATACTTGCAGGTAATGATCAGTACCCCAATCCCACTTGGCTCACCAAATTTCGTTCTTCTAGGTTAAACCGTTCCTTTGCAGTAACCGTTTTCATGTTTAGGTTTCACTCTGTTTTCTCCTATATGGATACATGTAGTTGGAACTCTAAATCAAACACGGTTTGTGCTAGCTCTTTGAAACTTGGCACAATAATGTAGTTCCAAGTTCTATGGCTATGGTTTGTGTCCTATTGAAGAAGCGCCAAGCAGAGACTGACAAGAATCACATTCATTGAAAGGGGTTGCCAAGCTTCCAAAAAACTACGAGTTTCTTGAAATCTCAGCAAACATTTTTTCACCAATCTTGATGATACTTGCAGGTAATGATCAGTACACCAATCCCACTTGGCTCACCAAATTTCGTTCTTCTAGGTTAAACCGTTCCTTTGCAGTAACCGTTTTCATGTTTAGGTTTCACTCTGTTTTCTCCTACATGGATACATGTAGTTGGAACTCTAAATCAAACACGGTTTGTGCTAGCTCTTTGAAACTTGGCACAATAATGTAGTTCCTAGTTCTATGGCTATGGTTTGTGTCCTATTGAAGTAGTCCCAAGCAGAGACTGACGAGAATCACTTTCATTGAAAGGGGTTGCCAAGCTTCCCAAAAACTACGAGTTTCCTGAAATCTCACCAAACATTTTTCACCAATCTTGATGATACTTGCAGATAATGATCAGTACACGAATCAGACTTGGCTCACCAAATTTCGTTCTTCTAGGTTAAACCGTTCCTTTTTAGCAACCATTTTCATGTTTAGGTTTCAGTCTGTTTTCTCCTCTATGGATACATATAGTTGGAACTCTAAATCAAACGCGGTTTGTGCTAGCTCTTTGAAACTTGGCACAATAATGTAGTTCCAAGTTCTATCGCTATGGTTTGTATCCTATTGAAGTAGCCCCAAGCAGAAACTGACGAGATTCACATTCATTGAAATTGGTTGCCAAGCTTCCAAAAAACTACGAGTTTCCTGAAATCTCAGCAAACATTTTTTCACCCAATCTTGATGATACTTGCAGATAATGATCAGTACACCAATCCCACTTGGCTCACCAAATTTCGTTCTTCTAGATTAAACCGTTCCATTGCAATAACCGTTTTCATGTTTAGGTTTCACTCTGTTTTCTCCTATATGGATACATGTAGTTGGAACTGTAAATCAAACGCGGTTTGTGCTAGCTCTTTGAAACTTGGCACAATAATGTAGTTCCAAGTTCTATCGCTATGGTTTGTGTCCTATTGAAGTAGCCGCAAGCAGAGACTGACGAGAATCACATTCATTGAAAGGCTTTGCCATCTACCAAAAAACTACGAGTTTCCTGAAATCTCAGCAAACATTTTTTCACCAATCTTGATGATACTTGCAGATTATGATCAGTACACGAATCAGACATGGCTCAAAAAAATTCGTTCTTCTAGGTTAAACCGTTCCTTTTTATCAACCGTTTTCATGTTTAGGTTTCACTCTGTTTTCTCCTATATGGATACATGTAGTTGGAACTCTAAATCAAACGCGGTTTGTGCTAGCTATTTGAAACTTGGCACAATAATGTAGTTCCAAGTTCTATGGCTATGGTTTGTGTTCTATTGAAGTAGCCGCAAGCAGAGACTGACGAGAATCACTTTCATTGAAAGGGGTTGCCAAGCTTCCAAAAATACTACGATTTTCCTGAAATCTCACCAAACATTTTTTCACCAATCTTGATGATACTTGCAGGTAATGATCAGTAATCCAATCACACTTGGCTCACCAAATTTCGTTCTTCTAGGTTAAACTGTTCCTTTGCAGTAACCGTTTTCATGTTTAGGTTTCACTCTGTTTTCTCCTATATGGATACATGTAGTTGGAACTCTAAATCAAACACGGTTTGTGCTAGCTCTTTGAAACTTGGCACAATAATGTAGTTCCAAGTTCTATCGCTATGGTTTGTGTCCTATTGAAGTAGCCCCAAGCAGAGACTGACGAGAATCACATTAATTGAAAGGGGTTGCCAAGCTTCCAAAAAACTACGAGTTTCCTGAAATCTCAGCAAACATTTTTTCACCCAATCTTGATGATACTTGCAGGTAATGATCAGTACCCCAATCCCAGTTGGCTCACCAAATTTCGTTCTTCTAGGTTAAACCGTTCCTTTGCAGTAACCGTTTTCATGTTTAGGTTTCACTCTGTTTTCTCCTATATGGATACATGTAGTTGGAACTCTAAATCAAACACGGTTTGTGCTAATTCTTTGAAACTTGGCACAATAATGTAGTTCCAAGGTCTATCGCTATGGTTTGTGTCCTATTGAAGTAGGCCAAAGCAGAGACTGACGAGAATCACTTTCATTGAAAGGGGTTGCCAAGCTTCCGTAAAACTACGAGTTTCCTGAAATCTCAGCAAACATTTTTTCACCCAATCTTGATGGTACTTGCAGGTACTGATCAGTACACCAATCCCACTTGGCTCACCAAATTTCGTTCTTCTAGGTTAAACCGTTCCTTTGCAGTAACCGTTTTCATGTTTAGGTTTCACTCTGTTTTCTCCTATATGGATACATGTAGTTGGAACTCTAAATCAAACACGGTTTTTGCTAGCTCCTTAAAACTTGGCACAATAATGTAGTTCCACGTTCTATGGCTATGGTTTGTGTCCTATTGAAGTAGCCCCAAGCAGAGACTGACGAGAATCACTTTCATTGAAAGGGGTTGCCAAGCTTCCCAAAAACTACGAGTTTCCTGAAATCTCAGCAAACATTTTTTCACCAATCTTGATGATACTTGCAGATTATGATCAGTACACGAATCAGACATGGCTCAAAAAAATTCGTTCTTCTAGGTTAAACCGTTCCTTTTTATCAACCGTTTTCATGTTTAGGTTTCACTCTGTTTTCTCCTATATGGATACATGTAGTTGGAACTCTAAATCAAACGCGGTTTGTGCTAGCTCTTTGAAACTTGGCACAATAATGTAGTTCCAAGTTCTATGGTATGGTTTGTGTTCTATTGAAGTAGCCGCAAGCAGAGACTGACGAGAATCACTTTCATTGAAAGGGGTTGCCAAGCTTCCAAAAATACTACGAGTTTCCTGAAATCTCACCAAACATTTTTTCACCAATCTTGATGATACTTGCAGGTAATGATCAGTAATCCAATCACACTTGGCTCACCAAATTTCGTTCTTCTAGGTTAAACTGTTCCTTTGCAGTAACCGTTTTCATGTTTAGGTTTCACTCTGTTTTCTCCTATATGGATACATGTAGTTGGAACTCTAAATCAAACACGGTTTGTGCTAGCTCTTTGAAACTTGGCACAATAATGTAGTTCAAAGTTCTATCGCTATGGTTTGTGTCCTATTGAAGTAGCCCCAAGCAGAGACTGACGAGAATCACTTTCATTGAAAGGGGTTGCCAAGCTTCCAAAAAACTACGAGTTTCCTGAAATCTCAGCAAACATTTTTTCACCCAATCTTGATGATTCTTGCAGGTAATGATCAGTACCCCAATCCCACTTGGCTCACTAAATTTCGTTCTTCTAGGTTAAACCGTTCCTTTGCAGTAACCGTTTTCATGTTTAGGTTTCACTCTGTTTTCTCCTATATGGATACATGTAGTTGGAACTCTAAATCAAACACGGTTTGTGCTAGCTCTTTGAAACTTGGCACAATAATGTAGTTCCAAGTTCTATGGCTATGGTTTGTGTCCTATTGAAGTAGCCCCAAGCAGAGACTGACGAGAATCACTTTCATTGAAAGGGGTTGCCAAGCTTCCCAAAAACTACGAGTTTCCTGAAATCTCAGCAAACATTTTTTCACCAATCTTGATGATACTTGCAGATTATGATCAGTACACGAATCAGACATGGCTCAAAAAATTTCGTTCTTCTAGGTTAAACCGTTCCTTTTTATCAACCGTTTTCATGTTTAGGTTTCACTCTGTTTTCTCCTATATGGATACATGTAGTTGGAACTCTAAATCAAACGCGGTTTGTGCTAGCTCTTTGAAACTTGGCACAATAATGTAGCTCCAAGTTGTATCGCTATGGTTTGTGTCCTATTGAAGTAGCCCCAAGCAGAGACTGACGAGAATCACATTCATTGAAATTGGTTGCCAAGCTTCCAAAAAACTACGAGTTTCCTGAAATCTCAGCAAACATTTTTTCACCCAATCTTGATGATACTTGCAGGTAATGATCAGTACACCAATCCCACTTGGCTCACCAAATTTCGTTCTTCTAGGTTAAACCGTTCCTTTGCAGTAACCGTTTTCATGTTTAGGTTTCACTCTGTTTTCTCCTATATGGATACATGTATTTGGAACTCTAAATCAAACGCAGTTTGTGCTAGCTCTTTGAAACTTGGCACAATAATGTAGTTCCAAGTTCTATCGCTATGGTTTGTGTCCTATTGAAGTAGCCCCAAGCAGAGACTGACGAGAATCACATTAATTGAAAGGGGTTGCCAAGCTTCCAAAAAACTACGAGTTTCCTGAAATCTCAGCCAAACATTTTTTCACCCAATCTTGATGATACTTGCAGGTAATGATCAGTACACCAATCCCACTTGGCTCACCAAATTTCGTTCTTCTAGGTTAAACCGTTCCTTTGCAGTAACCGTTTTCATGTTTAGGTTTCACTCTGTTTTCTCCTATATGGATACATGTAGTTGGAACTCTAAATCAAACACGGTTTGTGCTAATTCTTTGAAACTTGGCACAATAATGTAGTTCCAAGTTCTATCGCTATGGTTTGTGTCCTATTGAAGTAGGCCGAAGCAGAGACTGACGAGAATCACTTTCATTGAAAGGGGTTGCCAAGCTTCCGTAAAACTACGAGTTTCCTGAAATCTCAGCAAACATTTTTTCACCCAATCTTGATGGTACTTGCAGGTACTGATCAGTACACCAATCCCACTTGGCTCACCAAATTTCGTTCTTCTAGGTTAAACCGTTCCTTTGCAGTAACCGTTTTCATGTTTAGGTTTCACTCTGTTTTCTCCTATATGGATACATGTAGTTGGAACTCTAAATCAAACACGGTTTTTGCTAGCTCCTTAAAACTTGGCACAATAATGTAGTTCCACGTTCTATGGCTATGGTTGTGTCCTATTGAAGTAGCCCCAAGCAGAGACTGACGAGAATCACTTTCATTGAAATTGGTTGCCAAGCTTCCCAAAAACTACGAGTTTCCTGAAATCTCACAAACATTTTTCACCAATCTTGATGATACTTGCAGATAATGATCAGTACATGAATCAGACTTGGCTCACCAAATTTCATTCTTCTAGGTTAAACCGTTCCTTTTTAGCAACCGTTTTCATGTTTAGGTTTCAGTCTGTTTTCTCCTCTATGGATACATGTAGTTGGAACTCTAAATCAAACGCGGTTTGTGCTAGCTCTTTGAAACTTGGCACAATAATGTAGTTCCAAGTTCTATCGCTATGGTTTGTATCCTATTGAAGTAGCCCCAAGTAGAAACTGACGAGATTCACATTCATTGAAATTGGTTGCCAAGCTTCCAAAAAACTACGAGTTTCCTGAAATCTCAGCAAACATTTTTTCACCCAATCTTGATGATACTTGCAGGTAATGATCAGTACACCAATCCCACTTGGCTCACCAAATTTCGTTCTTCTAGATTAAACCGTTCCATTGCAATAACCGTTTTCATGTTTAGGTTTCACTCTGTTTTCTCCTATATGGATACATGTAGTTGGAACTGTAAATCAAACGCGGTTTGTGCTAGCTCTTTGAAACTTGGCACAATAATGTAGTTCCAAGTTCTATCGCTATGGTTTATGTCCTATTGAAGTAGCCCCAAGCAGAGACTGACGAGAATCACATTCATTGAAAGGCTTTGCCATCTACCAAAAAACTACGAGTTTCCTGAAATCTCAGCAAACATTTTTTCACCCAATCTTGATGATACTTGCAGGTAATTATCAGTACACCAATCCCACTTGGCTCACCAAATTTCGTTCCTCTAGGTTAAACCGTTCCTTTGCAGTAACCGTTTTCATGTTTAGGTTTCACTCTGTTTTCTCCTATATGGATACATGTAGTTGGAACTCTAAATCAAACACGGTTTTTGCTAGCTCCTTAAAACTTGGCACAATAATGTAGTTCCACGTTCTATGGCTATGGTTTGTGTCCTATTGAAGTAGCCCCAAGCAGAGACTGACGAGAATCACTTTCATTGAAAGGGGTTGCCAAGCTTCCCAAAAACTACGAGTTTCCTCAAATCTCAGCAAAACATTTTTTCACCAATCTTGATGATACTTGCAGATTATGATCAGTACACGAATCAGACATGGCTCAAAAAAATTCGTTCTTCTAGGTTAAACCGTTCCTTTTTATCAACCGTTTTCATGTTTAGGTTTCACTCTGTTTTCTCCTATATGGATACATGTAGTTGGAACTCTAAATCAAACGCGGTTTGTGCTAGCTCTTTGAAACTTGGCACAATAATGTAGTTCCAAGTTCTATGGCTATGGTTTGTGTTCTATTGAAGTAGCCGCAAGCAGAGACTGACGAGAATCACTTTCATTGAAAGGGGTTGCCAAGCTTCCAAAAATACTACGAGTTTCCTGAAATCTCACCAAACATTTTTTCACCAATCTTGATGATACTTGCAGGTAATGATCAGTAGTCCAATCACACTTGGCTCACCAAATTTCGTTCTTCTAGGTTAAACTGTTCCTTTGCAGTAACCGTTTTCATGTTTAGGTTTCACTCTGTTTTCTCCTATATGGATACATGTAGTTGGAACTCTAAATCAAACACGGTTTGTGCTAGCTCTTTGAAACTTGGCACAATAATGTAGTTCAAAGTTCTATCGCTATGGTTTGTGTCCTATTGAAGTAGCCCCAAGCAGAGACTGACGAGAATCACTTTCATTGAAAGGGGTTACCAAGCTTCCAAAAAACTACGAGTTTCCTGAAATCTCAGCAAATATTTTTTCACTCAATCTTGATGATTCTTGCAGGTAATGATCAGTAACCCAATCCCACTTGGCTCACCAAATTTCGTTCTTCTAGGTTAAAACCGTTCCTTTGCAGTAACCGTTTTCATGTTTAGGTTTCACTCTGTTTTCTCCTATATGGATACATGTAGTTGGAACTCTAAATCAAACGCGGTTTGTGCTAGCTCTTTGAAACTTGGCACAATAATGTAGCTCCAAGTTGTATCGCTATGGTTTGTGTCCTATTGAAGTAGCCCCAAGCAGAGACTGACGAGAATCACATTCATTGAAATTGGTTGCCAAGCTTCCAAAAAACTACGAGTTTCCTGAAATCTCAGCAAACATTTTTTCACCCAATCTTGATGATACTTGCAGGTAATGATCAGTACACCAATCCCACTTGGCTCACCAAATTTCGTTCTTCTAGGTTAAACCGTTCCTTTGCAGTAACCGTTTTCATGTTTAGGTTTCACTCTGTTTTCTCCTATATGGATACATGTAGTTGGAACTCTAAATCAAACACGGTTTGTGCTAGCTCTTTGAAACTTGGCACAATAATGCAGTTCCAAGTTCTATGGCTATGGTTTGTGTCCTATTGAAGTAGCCCCAAGCAGAGACTGACGAGAATCACTTTCATTGAAAGGGTTGCCAAGCTTCCAAAAATACTACGAGTTTCCTGAAATCTCACCAAACATTTTTCACCAATCTTGATGATACTTGCAGGTAATGATCAGTAATCCAATCACACTTGGCTCACCAAATTTCGTTCTTCTAGGTTAAACTTTTCCTTTGCAGTAACCGTTTTCATGTTTAGGTTTCACTCTGTTTTCTCCTATATGGATACATGTAGTTGGAACTCTAAATCAAACACGGTAAATCATTTCTTCCATTTGTATTATCTTGTCTTGCCCCTCCTTTCCTCTTATATGACATTTTGTATAACCCTGAGTATCGCCTTCCATTTCCATGCAATTTCCCTTCTCACTCCCTTTCCCTCCCACCTCTTATCCCTGTTAAATGTAAATCTTCTTCTCAAGCTCTTCGTCCCTGACCCTCCCTGTCCTTGTTTACTCCCCTTATATCAAAGGAGTCATTTGGTATTTGTTTTTTAAAGATTGACTAGCTTCACTTAGCATAATCTGCTCTAATGCCATCCATTTTCCTCCAAATTCTATGATTTTGTCATTTTTTAATGCAAGACAAGATAATACAAATGGAAGAAATGATTTACAGTAGAAAGGAGTAGAGAAAGAAAAGGGGAGGGGAGGGTGGGGAGGGGAGGGTAGGGGAGGGGAGGGGGATAGTAGAGAATAGGACAGACAGCAGAATACATCAGACACTAGAAAGGCAATATGTCAAGCAATGGAAGGGAAACTGATATGATACAGAAATTTGTATATGGGGTAAAAGGGGGAGTTCATAATCCACGTGAATCAAACTGTGTAATATGATGTATTAAGAACTATGTAATGTTATGAACGACCAATAAAAAAAATAAAAAAAAAATACATCAAACACGGTTTGTGCTAGCTCTTTGAAACTTGGCACAATAATGTAGTTCCATGTTCTATCGCTATGGTTTGTGTCCTATTGAAGGAGGCCGAAGCAGAGACTGACGAGAATCACTTTCATTGAAAGGGTTGCCAAGCTTCCGTAAAACTACGAGTTTCCTGAAATCTCAGCAAACATTTTTTCACCCAATCTTGATGGTACTTGCAGGTAATGATCAGTACACCAATCCCACTTGGCTCACCAAATTTTGTTCTTCTAGGTTAAACCGTTCCTTTGCAGTAACCGTTTTCATGTTTAGGTTTCACTCTGTTTTCTCCTATATGGATACATGTAGTTGCAACTCTAAATCAAACACGGTTTGTGCTAGCTCTTTGAAACTTGGCACAATAATGTAGTTCCAAGTTCAATGGATATGGATTGTGTCCTATTGAAGTAGTCACAAGCAGAGACTGACGAGAATCACTTTCATTGAAAGGGGTTGCCAAGCTTCCCAAAAACTACGAGTGTCCTGAAATCTCAGCAAACATTTTTTCACCAATCTTGATGATACTTGCAGATAATGATCAGTACACCAATCGCACTTGGCTCACCAAATTTCGTTCTTCTAGGTTAAACCTTTCCTTTTTAGCAACCGTTTTCATGTTTAGGTTTCACTCTGTTTTCTCCTATATGGATACATGTAGTTGGAACTCTAAATCAAACGCGGATTGTGCCAGCTCTTTGAAACTTGGCACAATAATGTAGTTCCAAGTTCTATCGCTATGGTTTGTATCCTATTGAAATAGCCCCAAGCAGAAACTGACGAGATTCACATTCATTGAAATTGGTTGCCAACCTTCCAAAAAACTACGAGTTTCCTGAAATCTCAGCAAACATTTTTTCACCCAATCTTGATGACACTTGCAGGTAATGATCACTACACCAATCCCACTTGGCTCACCAAATTTCGTTCTTCTAGGTTAAACCGTTCCATTGCAGTAACCGTTTTCATGTTTAGCTTTCACTCTGTTTTTCCTAATGGATACATGTAGTTGGAACTCTAAATCAAACGCGGTTTGTGCTAGCTCTTTGAAACTTGGCACAATAATGTAGTTCCAAGTTCTATCGCTATGGTTTGTGTCCTATTGAAGTAGCCCCAAGCAGAGACTGACGAGAATCACATTCATTGAAAGGTTTTGCCAAGCTACCAAAAAACTACGAGTTTCCTGAAATCTCAGCAAACATTTTTTCACCCAATCTTGATGATACTTGCAGGAAATGATCAGTACACCAATCCCACTTGGCTCACCAAATTTCGTTCTTCTAGGTTAAACCGTTCCTTTGCAGTAACCGTTTCCATGTTTAGGTTTCACTCTGTTTTCTCCTATATGGATACATGTTGTTGGAACTCTAAATCAAACACGGTTTGTGCTAGCTCCTTGAAACTTGGCACAATAATGTAGTTCCAAGTTCTATGGATATGGTTTGTGTCCTATTGAAGTAGACCTAAGCAGAGACTGACGAGAATCACTTTCATTGAAAGGGGTTGCCAAGCTTCCCAAAAACTACGAGTTTCCTGAAATCTCAGCAAACATTTTTTCACCAATCTTGATGATACTTGCAGATATTGATCAGTACACGAATCAGACTTGGCTCAAAAAATTTCGTTCTTCTAGGTTAAACCGTTTCTTTTTAGCAACCGTTTTCATGTTTAGGTTTCACTCTGTTTTCTCCTATATGGATACATGTAGTTGGAACTCTAAATCAAACGCGGTTTGTGCTAGCTCTTTGAAACATGGCACAATAATGTAGCTCCAAGTTGTATCGCTAGGGTTTGTGTCCTATTGAAGTAGCTCCAAGCAGAGACTGACGAGAATCATATTCATTGAAATTGGTTGCCAAGCTTCCAAAAAACTACGAGTTTCCTGAAATCTCAGCAAACATTTTTTCACCAATCTTGATGATACTTGCATATAATGATCAGTAATCCAATCCCACTTGGCTCACCAAATTTCGTTCTTCTAGGTTAAACCGTTCCTTTGCAGTAACCGTTTTCATGTTTAGGTTTCACTCTGTTTTCTCCTATATGGATACATGTATTTGGAACTCTAAATCAAACACAGGTTTGTGCTAGCTCTTTGAAACTTGGCACAACAATGTAGTTCCAAGTTCTATGGCTATGGGTTTGTGTCCTATTGAAGTAGCCCCAAGCAGAGACTGACGAGAATCACTTTCATTGAAAGGGGTTGCCAAGCTTCCAAAAAAACTACGAGTTTCCTGAAATCTCACCAAAAATTTTTTCAACAATCTTGATGATACTTGCAGGTAATGATCAGTAATCCAATCACACTTGGCTCACCAAATTTCGTTCTTCTAGGTTAAACCGTTCCTTTACAGTAACCTTTTCATGTTTAGGTTTCACTCTATTTTCTCCTATATGGATACAAGTAGTTGGAACTCTAAATCATACACGGTTTGTGCTAGCTCTTTGAAACTTGGCACAATAATGTAGTTCCAAGTTCTATGGCTATGGTTTGTGTCCTATTGAAGTAGCCCCAAGCAGAGACTGACGAGAATCACTTTCATGAAAGGGGTTGCCAAGCTTCCAAAAAACTACGAGTTTCTTGAAATCTCAGCAAACATTTTTCACCATTCTTGATGATACTTGCAGATAATGATCAGTACACCAATCCCACTTGGCTCACCAAATTTCGTTCTTCTAGGTTAAACCGTTCCTTTGCAGTAACCGTTTTCATGTTTAGGTTTCACTCTGTTTTCTCCTATATGGATACATGTAGTTGGAACTCTAAATCAAACACGGTTTGTGCTAATTCTTTGAAACTTGGCACAATAATGTAGTTCCAAGTTCTATCGCTATGGTTTGTGTCCTATTGAAGTAGCCCGAAGCAGAGACTGACGAGAATCACTTTCATTGAAAGGGGTTGCCAAACTTCCGAAAAATACGAGTTTCCTGAAATCTCAGCAAACCTTTTTTCACCCAATCTTGATGATACTTGCAGGTAATGATCAGTACACCAATCCCACTTGGCTCACCAAATTTCGTTCTTCTAGGTTAAACCGTTCCTTTGTAGTAACCGTTTTCATGTTTAGGTTTCACTCTGTTTTCTCTTATATGGATACATGTATTTGGAACTCTAAATAAAACGCGGTTTGTGCTAGCTCTTTGAAACTTGGCACAATAATGTAGTTCCAAGTTCTATCGCTATGGTTTGTGTCCTATTGAAGTAGCCCCAAGCAGAGACTGACGAGAATCACATTCATTGAAAGGGGTTGCCAAGCTTCCAAAAAACTACGAGTTTCCTGAAATCTCAGCAAACATTTTTTCACCAATCTTGATGATACTTGCAGGTAATGATCAGTAATCCAATCACACTTGGCTCACCAAATTTCGTTATTCTAGGTTAAACCGTTCCTTTGCAGTAACCGTTTTCATGTTTAGGTTTCACTTTGTTTTCTCCTATATGGATACATGTAGTTGGAACTCTAAATCAAACACGGTTTGTGCTAGCTCTTTGATACTTGGCACAATAATGTAGTTCCAAGATCTATGGCTATGGTTTGTGTCCTATTGAAGTAGCCCCAAGCAGACACTGAAGAGAATCACATTCATTGAAAGGGGTTGCCAAGCTTCCAAAAAAACTACGAGTTTCCTGAAATCTCACCAAACCTTTTTTCACCAATCTTGTTGATACTTGCAGGTAATGATCAGTAATCCAATCACACTTGGCTCACCAAATTTCGTTATTCTAGGTTAAACCGTTCCTTTGCAGTAACCGTTTTCATGTTTAGGTTTCACTCTGTTTTCTCCTATATGGATATATGTAGTTGGAACACTAAATCAAACGCGGTGTTTGTGCTAGCTCTTTGAAACTTGGCACAATAATGTAGTTCCAAGTTCTATGGCTATGGTTTGTGTCCTATTGAAGTAGCCCCAAGCAGAGACTGACGAGAATCACTTTCATTGAAAGGGGTTGCCAAGCTTCCAAAAAACTACGAGTTTCCTGAAATCTCAGCAAACATTTTTTCACCCAATCTTGATGATACTTGCAGGTAATGATCAGTACCCCAATCCCACTTGGCTCACCAAATTTCGTTCTTCTAGGTTAAACCGTTCCTTTGCAGTAACCGTTTTCATGTTTAGGTTTCACTCTGTTTTCTCCTATATGGATACATGTAGTTGGAACTCTAAATCAAACACGGTTTGTGCTAGCTCTTTGAAACTTGGCAC
>NW_027552313.1:0-27820 GCF_045843805.1 Urocitellus parryii
AACCCCTTTCTATGAAAGGGATTCTCGTCAGTCTCTGCTTGGGGCTACTTCAATAACACACAAACCATAGCGATAGAACTTGGAACTACATTATTGTGCCAAGTTTCAAATAGCTAGCACAAGCCGTGTTTGATTTAGAGTTCCAACTACATGTATGCATATAGGAGAAAACAGAGTGAAACCTAAACATGAAAACGGTTACTGCAAAGGAACGGTTTAACCTAGAAGAACGAAATTTGGTGAGCCAAGTGGGATTGGTGTACTGATCATTAAATGGAAGGATCATCAAGATTGGGTGAAAAAATGTTTGCTGAGATTTCAGGAAACTCGCAGTTTTTTGCAAGCCTGGCAATCCCTTTTATTGAAAGGGATTCTCGTCAGTCTCTGCTTGGGGCTACTTCAATAGCACACAAACCATAGCGATAGAACTTGGAACTACATTATTGTGCCAAGTTTCAAAGAGCTAGCACAAACCGTGTTTGATTTAGAGTTCCAACTACATGTATCCATATAGGAGAAAACAGAGTGAAACCTAAACATGAAAACGGTTACTGCAAAGGAACGGTTTAACCTAGAAGAACGAAATTTAGTGAGCCAAGTGAGATTCGTGTACTGATCACTACCTGCAAGTATCATCAACATTGTGTGAAAAAATGTTTGCTGAGATTTCAGGAAACTCGCAGTTTTTTGGAAGCTTGGCAACCCCTTTCAATGAAAGGGATTCTCGTCAGTCTCTGCTTGGGGCTACTTCAATAGCACACAAACCATAGCGATAGAACTTGGAACTACATTATTGTGCCAAGTTTCAAAGAGCTAGCACAAACCGTGTTTGATTTAGAGTTCCAACTACATGTATCCATATAGGAGAAAACAGAGTGAAACCTAAACATGAAAACGGTTACTGCAAAGGAACGGTTTAACCTAGAAGAACGAAATTTGGTGAGCCAAGTGGGATTGGTGTACTGATCATTAAATGGAAGTATCATCAAGACTGGGTGAAAAAATGTTTGTTGAGATTTCAGGAAACTCGCAGTTTTTTGGAAGCCTGGCAACCCCTTTCTATGAAAGGGATTCTCGTCAGTCTCTGCTTGGGGCTACTTCAATAGCACACAAACCATAGCGATAGAACTTGGAACTACATTATTGTGCCAAGTTTCAAATAGCTAGCACAAGCCGTGTTTGATTTAGAGTTCCAACTACATGTATGCATATAGGAGAAAACAGAGTGAAACCTAAACATGAAAACGGTTACTGCAAAGGAACGGTTTAACCTAGAAGAACGAAATTTGGTGAGCCAAGTGGGATTGGTGTACTGATCATTAAATGGAAGGATCATCAAAATTGGGTGAAAAAATGTTTGCTGAGATTTCAGGAAACTCGCAGTTTTTTGCAAGCTTGGCAACCCCTTTCAATGAAAGGGATTCTCGTCAGTCTCTGCTTGGGGCTACTTCAATAGCACACAAACCATAGCGATAGAACTTGGAACTACATTATTGTGCCAAGTTTCAAATAGCTAGCACAAGCCGTGTTTGATTTAGAGTTCCAACTACATGTATGCATATAGGAGAAAACAGAGTGAAACCTAAACATGAAAACGGTTACTGCAAAGGAACGGTTTAACCTAGAAGAACGAAATTTGGTGAGCCAAGTGGGATTGGTGTACTGATCATTAAATGGAAGGATCATCAAGATTGGGTGAAAAAATGTTTGCTGAGATTTCAGGAAACTCGCAGTTTTTTGCAAGCCTGGCAATCCCTTTTATTGAAAGGGATTCTCGTCAGTCTCTGCTTGGGGCTACTTCAATAGCACACAAACCATAGCGATAGAACTTGGAACTACATTATTGTGCCAAGTTTCAAAGAGCTAGCACAAACCGTGTTTGATTTAGAGTTCCAACTACATGTATCCATATAGGAGAAAACAGAGTGAAACCTAAACATGAAAACGGTTACTGCAAAGGAACGGTTTAACCTAGAAGAACGAAATTTGTTGAGCCAAGTGGGATTGGTGTACTGATCATTAAATGGAAGTATCATCAAGATTGGGTGAAAAAATGTTTGCTGAGATTTCAGGAAACTCGTAGTTTTTGGAAGCTTGGCAACCCCTTTCAATGAAAGGGATTCTCGTCAGTCTCTGCTTGGGGCTACTTCAATAGCACACAAACCATAGCGATAGAACTTGGAACTACATTATTGTGCCAAGTTTCAAAGAGCTAGCACAAGCCGTGTTTGATTTAGAGTTCCAACTACATGTATCCATATAGGAGAAAACAGAGTGAAACCAAATATGAAAACGGTTACTGCAAAGGAACGGTTTAACCTAGAAGAACGAAATTTGGTGAGCCAAGTGGGATTGGTGTACTGATCATTAAATGGAAGTATCATCAAGACTGGGTGAAAAAATGTTTGCTGAGATTTCAGGAAACTCGCAGTTTTTTGGAAGCCTGGCAACCCCTTTCTATGAAAGGGATTCTCGTCAGTCTCTGCTTGGGGCTACTTCAATAGCACACAAACCATAGCGATAGAACTTGGAACTACATTATTGTGCCAAGTTTCAAATAGCTAGCACAAGCCGTGTTTGATTTAGAGTTCCAACTACATGTATGCATATAGGAGAAAACAGAGTGAAACCTAAACATGAAAACGGTTACTGCAAAGGAACGGTTTAACCTAGAAGAACGAAATTTGGTGAGCCAAGTGGGATTGGTGTACTGATCATTAAATGGAAGGATCATCAAGATTGGGTGAAAAAATGTTTGCTGAGATTTCAGGAAACTCGCAGTTTTTTGCAAGCCTGGCAAACCCTTTTAGTGAAAGGGATTCTCGTCAGTCTCTGCTTGGGGCTACTTCAATAGCACACAAACCATAGCGATAGAACTTGGAACTACATTATTGTGCCAAGTTTCAAAGAGCTAGCACAAACCGTGTTTGATTTAGAGTTCCAACTACATGTATCCATATAGGAGAAAACAGAGTGAAACCTAAACATGAAAACGGTTACTGCAAAGGAACGGTTTAACCTAGAAGAACGAAATTTAGTGAGCCAAGTGAGATTCGTGTACTGATCACTACCTGCAAGTATCATCAACATTGTGTGAAAAAATGGTTGCTGAGATTTCAGGAAACTCGCAGTTTTTTGGAAGCCTGGCAACCGCTTTCAATGAAAGTGATTCTCGTCAGTCTCTGCTTGGGGCTACTTCAATAGCACACAAACCATAGCGATAGAACTTGGAACTACATTATTGTGCCAAGTTTCAAAGAGCTAGCACAAACCGTGTTTGATTTAGAGTTCCAACTACATGTATCCATATAGGAGAAAACAGAGTGAAACCTAAACATGAAAACGGTTACTGCAAAGGAACGGTTTAACCTAGAAGAACGAAATTTAGTGAGCCAAGTGAGATTCGTGTACTGATCACTACCTGCAAGTATCATCAACATTGTGTGAAAAAATGTTTGCTGAGATTTCAGGAAACTCGCAGTTTTTTGGAAGCCTGGCAACCCCTTTCAATGAAAGTGATTCTCGTCAGTCTCTGCTTGGGGCTACTTCAATAGCACACAAACCATAGCGATAGAACTTGGAACTACATTATTGTGCCAAGTTTCAAATAGCTAGCACAAGCCGTGTTTGATTTAGAGTTCCAACTACATGTATCCATATAGGAGAAAACAGAGTGAAACCTAAACATGAAAACGGTTACTGCAAAGGAACGGTTTAACCTAGAAGAACGAAATTTGGTGAGCCAAGTGGGATTGGTGTACTGATCATTAAATGGAAGGATCATCAAGATTGGGTGAAAAAATGTTTGCTGAGATTTCAGGAAACTCGCAGTTTTTTGCAAGCCTGGCAATCCCTTTTATTGAAAGGGATTCTCGTCAGTCTCTGCTTGGGGCTACTTCAATAGCACACAAACCATAGCGATAGAACTTGGAACTACATTATTGTGCCAAGTTTCAAAGAGCTAGCACAAACCGTGTTTGATTTAGAGTTCCAACTACATGTATCCATATAGGAGAAAACAGAGTGAAACCTAAACATGAAAACGGTTACTGCAAAGGAACGGTTTAACCTAGAAGAACGAAATTTGGTGAGCCAAGTGGGATTGGTGTACTGATCATTAAATGGAAGTATCATCAAGACTGGGTGAAAAAATGTTTGTTGAGATTTCAGGAAACTCGCAGTTTTTTGGAAGCCTGGCAACCCCTTTCTATGAAAGGGATTCTCGTCAGTCTCTGCTTGGGGCTACTTCAATAGCACACAAACCATAGCGATAGAACTTGGAACTACATTATTGTGCCAAGTTTCAAATAGCTAGCACAAGCCGTGTTTGATTTAGAGTTCCAACTACATGTATGCATATAGGAGAAAACAGAGTGAAACCTAAACATGAAAACGGTTACTGCAAAGGAACGGTTTAACCTAGAAGAACGAAATTTGGTGAGCCAAGTGGGATTGGTGTACTGATCATTAAATGGAAGGATCATCAAAATTGGGTGAAAAAATGTTTGCTGAGATTTCAGGAAACTCGCAGTTTTTTGCAAGCTTGGCAACCCCTTTCAATGAAAGGGATTCTCGTCAGTCTCTGCTTGGGCCTACTTCAATAGCACACAAACCATAGCGATAGAACTTGGAACTACATTATTGTGCCAAGTTTCAAATAGCTAGCACAAGCCGTGTTTGATTTAGAGTTCCAACTACATGTATGCATATAGGAGAAAACAGAGTGAAACCTAAACATGAAAACGGTTACTGCAAAGGAACGGTTTAACCTAGAAGAACGAAATTTGGTGAGCCAAGTGGGATTCGTGTACTGATCATTAAATGGAAGGATCATCAAGATTGGGTGAAAAAATGTTTGCTGAGATTTCAGGAAACTCGCAGTTTTTTGCAAGCCTGGCAATCCTTTTAGTGAAAGGGATTCTCGTCAGTCTCTGCTTGGGGCTACTTCAATAGCACACAAACCATAGCGATAGAACTTGGAACAACATTATTGTGCCAAGTTTCAAAGAGCTAGCACAAACCGTGTTTGATTTAGAGTTCCAACTACATGTATCCATATAGGAGAAAACAGAGTGAAACCTAAACATGAAAACGGTTACTGCAAAGGAACGGTTTAACCTAGAAGAACGAAATTTGGTGAGCCAAGTGGGATTGGTGTCCTGATCATTAAATGGAAGTATCATCAAGATTGGGTGAAAAAATGTTTGCTGAGATTTCAGGAAACTCGCAGTTTTTTGGAAGCTTGGCAACCCCTTTCAATGAAAGGGATTCTCGTCAGTCTCTGCTTGGGGCTACTTCAATAGCACACAAACCATAGCGATAGAACTTAGAACTACATTATTGTGCCAAGTTTCAAAGAGCTAGCACAAACCGTGTTTGATTTAGAGTTCCAACTACATGTATCCATATAGGAGAAAACAGAGTGAAACCTAAACATGAAAACGGTTACTGCAAAGGAACGGTTTAACCTAGAAGAACGAAATTTGTTGAGCCAAGTGGGATTGGTGTACTGATCATTAAATGGAAGTATCATCAAGATTGGGTGAAAAAATGTTTGCTGAGATTTCAGGAAACTCGTAGTTTTTTGGAAGCTTGGCAACCCCTTTCAATGAAAGGGATTCTCGTCAGTCTCTGCTTGGGGCTACTTCAATAGCACACAAACCATAGCGATAGAACTTGGAACTACATTATTGTGCCAAGTTTCAAATAGCTAGCACAAGCCGTGTTTGATTTAGAGTTCCAACTACATGTATGCATATAGGAGAAAACAGAGTGAAACCTAAACATGAAAACGGTTACTGCAAAGGAACGGTTTAACCTAGAAGAACGAAATTTGGTGAGCCAAGTGGGATTGGTGTACTGATCATTAAATGGAAGGATCATCAAGATTGGGTGAAAAAATGTTTGCTGAGATTTCAGGAAACTCGCAGTTTTTTGCAAGCCTGGCAAACCCTTTTAGTGAAAGGGATTCTCGTCAGTCTCTGCTTGGGGCTACTTCAATAGCACACAAACCATAGCGATAGAACTTGGAACTACATTATTGTGCCAAGTTTCAAAGAGCTAGCACAAACCGTGTTTGATTTAGAGTTCCAACTACATGTATCCATATAGGAGAAAACAGAGTGAAACCTAAACATGAAAACGGTTACTGCAAAGGAACGGTTTAACCTAGAAGAACGAAATTTAGTGAGCCAAGTGAGATTCGTGTACTGATCACTACCTGCAAGTATCATCAACATTGTGTGAAAAAATGGTTGCTGAGATTTCAGGAAACTCTCAGTTTTTTGGAAGCCTGGCAACCCCTTTCAATGAAAGTGATTCTCGTCAGTCTCTGCTTGGGGCTACTTCAATAGCACACAAACCATAGCGATAGAACTTGGAACTACATTATTGTGCCAAGTTTCAAAGAGCTAGCACAAACCGTGTTTGATTTAGAGTTCCAACTACATGTATCCATATAGGAGAAAACAGAGTGAAACCTAAACATGAAAACGGTTACTGCAAAGGAACGGTTTATCCTAGAAGAACGAAATTTAGTGAGCCAAGTGAGATTCGTGTACTGATCACTACCTGCAAGTATCATCAACATTGTGTGAAAAAATGTTTGCTGAGATTTCAGGAAACTCGCAGTTTTTTGGAAGCCTGGCAACCCCTTTCAATGAAAGTGATTCTCGTCAGTCTCTGCTTGGGGCTACTTCAATAGCACACAAACCATAGCGATAGAACTTGGAACTACATTATTGTGCCAAGTTTCAAAGAGCTAGCACAAACCGTGTTTGATTTAGAGTTCCAACTACATGTATCCATATAGGAGAAAACAGAGTGAAACCTAAACATGAAAACGGTTACTGCAAAGGAACGGTTTAACCTAGAAGAACGAAATTTGGTGAGCCAAGTGGGATTGGTGTCCTGATCATTAAATGGAAGTATCATCAAGATTGGGTGAAAAAATGTTTGCTGAGATTTCAGGAAACTCGCAGTTTTTTGGAAGCTTGGCAACCCCTTTCAATGAAAGGGATTCTCGTCAGTCTCTGCTTGGGGCTACTTCAATAGCACACAAACCATAGCGATAGAACTTGGAACTACATTATTGTGCCAAGTTTCAAAGAGCTAGCACAAACCGTGTTTGATTTAGAGTTCCAACTACATGTATCCATATAGGAGAAAACAGAGTGAAACCTAAACATGAAAACGGTTACTGCAAAGGAACGGTTTAACCTAGAAGAACGAAATTTGGTGAGCCAAGTGGGATTGGTGTACTGATCATTAAATGGAAGTATCATCAAGACTGGGTGAAAAAATGTTTGTTGAGATTTCAGGAAACTCGCAGTTTTTGGAAGCCTGGCAACCCCTTTCTATGAAAGGGATTCTCGTCAGTCTCTGCTTGGGGCTACTTCAATAGCACACAAACCATAGCGATAGAACTTGGAACTACATTATTGTGCCAAGTTTCAAATAGCTAGCACAAGCCGTGTTTGATTTAGAGTTCCAACTACATGTATGCATATAGGAGAAAACAGAGTGAAACCTAAACATGAAAACGGTTACTGCAAAGGAACGGTTTAACCTAGAAGAACGAAATTTGGTGAGCCAAGTGGGATTGGTGTACTGATCATTAAATGGAAGGATCATCAAAATTGGGTGAAAAAATGTTTGCTGAGATTTCAGGAAACTCGCAGTTTTTTGCAAGCTTGGCAACCCCTTTCAATGAAAGGGATTCTCGTCAGTCTCTGCTTGGGCCTACTTCAATAGCACACAAACCATAGCGATAGAACTTGGAACTACATTATTGTGCCAAGTTTCAAATAGCTAGCACAAGCCGTGTTTGATTTAGAGTTCCAACTACATGTATGCATATAGGAGAAAACAGAGTGAAACCTAAACATGAAAACGGTTACTGCAAAGGAACGGTTTAACCTAGAAGAACGAAATTTGGTGAGCCAAGTGGGATTGGTGTACTGATCATTAAATGGAAGTATCATCAAGACTGGGTGAAAAAATGTTTGCTGAGATTTCAGGAAACTCGCAGTTTTTTGGAAGCCTGGCAACCCCTTTCTATGAAAGGGATTCTGGACAGTCTCTGCTTGGGGCTACTTCAATTGCACACAAACCATAGCGATAGAACTTGGAACTACATAATTGTGCCAAGTTTCAAATGGCTAGCACAAGCCGTGTATGATTTAGAGTTCCAACTACATGTATGCATATTGGAGAAAACAGAGTGAAACCTAAACATGAAAACGGTTACTGCAAAGGAACGGTTTAACCTAGAAGAACGAAATTTATTGAGCCAAGTGGGATTGGTGTACTGATCATTAAATGGAAGTATCATCAAGACTGGGTGAAAAAATGTTTGCTGAGATTTCAGGAAACTCGCAGTTTTTTGGAAGTCTGGCAACCCTTTCTATGAAAGGGATTCTCGTCAGTCTCTGCTTGGGGCTACTTCAATAGCACACAAACCATAGCGATAGAACTTGGAACTACATTATTGTGCCAAGTTTCAAAGAGCTAGCACAAACCGTGTTTGATTTAGAGTTCCAACTACATGTATCCATATAGGAGAAAACAGAGTGAAACCTAAACATGAAAACGGTTACTGCAAAGGAACGGTTTATCCTAGAAGAACGAAATTTAGTGAGCCAAGTGAGATTCGTGTACTGATCACTACCTGCAAGTATCATCAACATTGTGTGAAAAAATGTTTGCTGAGATTTCAGGAAACTCGCAGTTTTTGGAAGCCTGGCAACCCCTTTCAATGAAAGTGATTCTCGTCAGTCTCTGCTTGGGGCTACTTCAATAGCACACAAACCATAGCGATAGAACTTGGAACTACATTATTGTGCCAAGTTTCAAAGAGCTAGCACAAACCGTGTTTGATTTAGAGTTCCAACTACATGTATCCATATAGGAGAAAACAGAGTGAAACCTAAACATGAAAACGGTTACTGCAAAGGAACGGTTTAACCTAGAAGAACGAAATTTGGTGAGCCAAGTGGGATTGGTGTCCTGATCATTAAATGGAAGTATCATCAAGATTGGGTGAAAAAATGTTTGCTGAGATTTCAGGAAACTCGCAGTTTTTTGGAAGCTTGGCAACCCCTTTCAATGAAAGGGATTCTCGTCAGTCTCTGCTTGGGGCTACTTCAATAGCACACAAACCATAGCGATAGAACTTGGAACTACATTATTGTGCCAAGTTTCAAAGAGCTAGCACAAACCGTGTTTGATTTAGAGTTCCAACTACATGTATCCATATAGGAGAAAACAGAGTGAAACCTAAACATGAAAACGGTTACTGCAAAGGAACGGTTTAACCTAGAAGAACGAAATTTGGTGAGCCAAGTGGGATTGGTGTACTGATCATTAAATGGAAGTATCATCAAGACTGGGTGAAAAAATGTTTGTTGAGATTTCAGGAAACTCGCAGTTTTTGGAAGCCTGGCAACCCCTTTCTATGAAAGGGATTCTCGTCAGTCTCTGCTTGGGGCTACTTCAATAGCACACAAACCATAGCGATAGAACTTGGAACTACATTATTGTGCCAAGTTTCAAATAGCTAGCACAAGCCGTGTTTGATTTAGAGTTCCAACTACATGTATGCATATAGGAGAAAACAGAGTGAAACCTAAACATGAAAACGGTTACTGCAAAGGAACGGTTTAACCTAGAAGAACGAAATTTGGTGAGCCAAGTGGGATTGGTGTACTGATCATTAAATGGAAGGATCATCAAAATTGGGTGAAAAAATGTTTGCTGAGATTTCAGGAAACTCGCAGTTTTTTGCAAGCTTGGCAACCCCTTTCAATGAAAGGGATTCTCGTCAGTCTCTGCTTGGGCCTACTTCAATAGCACACAAACCATAGCGATAGAACTTGGAACTACATTATTGTGCCAAGTTTCAAATAGCTAGCACAAGCCGTGTTTGATTTAGAGTTCCAACTACATGTATGCATATAGGAGAAAACAGAGTGAAACCTAAACATGAAAACGGTTACTGCAAAGGAACGGTTTAACCTAGAAGAACGAAATTTGGTGAGCCAAGTGGGATTGGTGTACTGATCATTAAATGGAAGGATCATCAAGATTGGGTGAAAAAATGTTTGCTGAGATTTCAGGAAACTCGCAGTTTTTTGCAAGCCTGGCAATCCCTTTTAGTGAAAGGGATTCTCGTCAGTCTCTGCTTGGGGCTACTTCAATAGCACACAAACCATAGCGATAGAACTTGGAACTACATTATTGTGCCAAGTTTCAAAGAGCTAGCACAAACCGTGTTTGATTTAGAGTTCCAACTACATGTATGCATATAGGAGAAAACAGAGTGAAACCTAAACATGAAAACGGTTACTGCAAAGGAACGGTTTAACCTAGAAGAACGAAATTTGTTGAGCCAAGTGGGATTGGTGTACTGATCATTAAATGGAAGTATCATCAAGATTGGGTGAAAAAATGTTTGCTGAGATTTCAGGAAACTCGTAGTTTTTTGGAAGCTTGGCAACCCCTTTCAATGAAAGGGATTCTCGTCAGTCTCTGCTTGGGGCTACTTCAATAGCACACAAACCATAGCGATAGAACTTGGAACTACATTATTGTGCCAAGTTTCAAAGAGCTAGCACAAGCCGTGTTTGATTTAGAGTTCCAACTACATGTATCCATATAGGAGAAAACAGAGTGAAACCAAATATGAAAACGGTTACTGCAAAGGAACGGTTTAACCTAGAAGAACGAAATTTGGTGAGCCAAGTGGGATTGGTGTACTGATCATTAAATGGAAGTATCATCAAGACTGGGTGAAAAAATGTTTGCTGAGATTTCAGGAAACTCGCAGTTTTTTGGAAGCCTGGCAACCCCTTTCTATGAAAGGGATTCTCGTCAGTCTCTGCTTGGGGCTACTTCAATAGCACACAAACCATAGCGATAGAACTTGGAACTACATTATTGTGCCAAGTTTCAAATAGCTAGCACAAGCCGTGTTTGATTTAGAGTTCCAACTACATGTATGCATATAGGAGAAAACAGAGTGAAACCTAAACATGAAAACGGTTACTGCAAAGGAACGGTTTAACCTAGAAGAACGAAATTTGGTGAGCCAAGTGGGATTGGTGTACTGATCATTAAATGGAAGGATCATCAAGATTGGGTGAAAAAATGTTTGCTGAGATTTCAGGAAACTCGCAGTTTTTTGCAAGCCTGGCAAACCCTTTTAGTGAAAGGGATTCTCGTCAGTCTCTGCTTGGGGCTACTTCAATAGCACACAAACCATAGCGATAGAACTTGGAACTACATTATTGTGCCAAGTTTCAAAGAGCTAGCACAAACCGTGTTTGATTTAGAGTTCCAACTACATGTATCCATATAGGAGAAAACAGAGTGAAACCTAAACATGAAAACGGTTACTGCAAAGGAACGGTTTAACCTAGAAGAACGAAATTTAGTGAGCCAAGTGAGATTCGTGTACTGATCACTACCTGCAAGTATCATCAACATTGTGTGAAAAAATGGTTGCTGAGATTTCAGGAAACTCGCAGTTTTTTGGAAGCCTGGCAACCCCTTTCAATGAAAGTGATTCTCGTCAGTCTCTGCTTGGGGCTACTTCAATAGCACACAAACCATAGCGATAGAACTTGGAACTACATTATTGTGCCAAGTTTCAAAGAGCTAGCACAAACCGTGTTTGATTTAGAGTTCCAAATACATGTATCCATATAGGAGAAAACAGAGTGAAACCTAAACATGAAAACGGTTACTGCAAAGGAACGGTTTATCCTAGAAGAACGAAATTTAGTGAGCCAAGTGAGATTCGTGTACTGATCACTACCTGCAAGTATCATCAAGATTGGGTGAAAAAATGTTTGCTGAGATTTCAGGAAACTCGCAGTTTTTTGGAAGCCTGGCAACCCCTTTCAATGAAAGTGATTCTCGTCAGTCTCTGCTTGGGGCTACTTCAATAGCACACAAACCATAGCGATAGAACTTGGAACTACATTATTGTGCCAAGTTTCAAAGAGCTAGCACAAACCGTGTTTGATTTAGAGTTCCAACTACATGTATCCATATAGGAGAAAACAGAGTGAAACCTAAACATGAAAACGGTTACTGCAAAGGAACGGTTTAACCTAGAAGAACGAAATTTGGTGAGCCAAGTGGGATTGGTGTCCTGATCATTAAATGGAAGTATCATCAAGATTGGGTGAAAAAATGTTTGCTGAGATTTCAGGAAACTCGCAGTTTTTTGGAAGCTTGGCAACCCCTTTCAATGAAAGGGATTCTCGTCAGTCTCTGCTTGGGGCTACTTCAATAGCACACAAACCATAGCGATAGAACTTGGAACTACATTATTGTGCCAAGTTTCAAAGAGCTAGCACAAACCGTGTTTGATTTAGAGTTCCAACTACATGTATCCATATAGGAGAAAACAGAGTGAAACCTAAACATGAAAACGGTTACTGCAAAGGAACGGTTTAACCTAGAAGAACGAAATTTGGTGAGCCAAGTGGGATTGGTGTACTGATCATTAAATGGAAGTATCATCAAGACTGGGTGAAAAAATGTTTGTTGAGATTTCAGGAAACTCGCAGTTTTTGGAAGCCTGGCAACCCTTTCTATGAAAGGGATTCTCGTCAGTCTCTGCTTGGGGCTACTTCAATAGCACACAAACCATAGCGATAGAACTTGGAACTACATTATTGTGCCAAGTTTCAAATAGCTAGCACAAGCCGTGTTTGATTTAGAGTTCCAACTACATGTATGCATATAGGAGAAAACAGAGTGAAACCTAAACATGAAAACGGTTACTGCAAAGGAACGGTTTAACCTAGAAGAACGAAATTTGGTGAGCCAAGTGGGATTGGTGTACTGATCATTAAATGGAAGGATCATCAAAATTGGGTGAAAAAATGTTTGCTGAGATTTCAGGAAACTCGCAGTTTTTTGCAAGCTTGGCAACCCCTTTCAATGAAAGGGATTCTCGTCAGTCTCTGCTTGGGCCTACTTCAATAGCACACAAACCATAGCGATAGAACTTGGAACTACATTATTGTGCCAAGTTTCAAATAGCTAGCACAAGCCGTGTTTGATTTAGAGTTCCAACTACATGTATGCATATAGGAGAAAACAGAGTGAAACCTAAACATGAAAACGGTTACTGCAAAGGAACGGTTTAACCTAGAAGAACGAAATTTGGTGAGCCAAGTGGGATTGGTGTACTGATCATTAAATGGAAGGATCATCAAGATTGGGTGAAAAAATGTTTGCTGAGATTTCAGGAAACTCGCAGTTTTTTGCAAGCCTGGCAATCCCTTTTAGTGAAAGGGATTCTCGTCAGTCTCTGCTTGGGGCTACTTCAATAGCACACAAACCATAGCGATAGAACTTGGAACTACATTATTGTGCCAAGTTTCAAAGAGCTAGCACAAACCGTGTTTGATTTAGAGTTCCAACTACATGTATGCATATAGGAGAAAACAGAGTGAAACCTAAACATGAAAACGGTTACTGCAAAGGAACGGTTTAACCTAGAAGAACGAAATTTGTTGAGCCAAGTGGGATTGGTGTACTGATCATTAAATGGAAGTATCATCAAGATTGGGTGAAAAAATGTTTGCTGAGATTTCAGGAAACTCGTAGTTTTTTGGAAGCTTGGCAACCCCTTTCAATGAAAGGGATTCTCGTCAGTCTCTGCTTGGGGCTACTTCAATAGCACACAAACCATAGCGATAGAACTTGGAACTACATTATTGTGCCAAGTTTCAAAGAGCTAGCACAAGCCGTGTTTGATTTAGAGTTCCAACTACATGTATCCATATAGGAGAAAACAGAGTGAAACCAAATATGAAAACGGTTACTGCAAAGGAACGGTTTAACCTAGAAGAACGAAATTTGGTGAGCCAAGTGGGATTGGTGTACTGATCATTAAATGGAAGTATCATCAAGACTGGGTGAAAAAATGTTTGCTGAGATTTCAGGAAACTCGCAGTTTTTTGGAAGCCTGGCAACCCCTTTCTATGAAAGGGATTCTCGTCAGTCTCTGCTTGGGGCTACTTCAATAGCACACAAACCATAGCGATAGAACTTGGAACTACATTATTGTGCCAAGTTTCAAATAGCTAGCACAAGCCGTGTTTGATTTAGAGTTC
The DNA here is from genome assembly GCF_045843805.1 of Urocitellus parryii. Classification (NCBI taxonomy): domain Eukaryota; kingdom Metazoa; phylum Chordata; class Mammalia; order Rodentia; family Sciuridae; genus Urocitellus; species Urocitellus parryii. The sequence goes on from NW_027552313.1 coordinate 14,133, forward strand.
CAACTACATGTATGCATATAGGAGAAAACAGAGTGAAACCTAAACATGAAAACGGTTACTGCAAAGGAACGGTTTAACCTAGAAGAACGAAATTTGGTGAGCCAAGTGGGATTGGTGTACTGATCATTAAATGGAAGGATCATCAAGATTGGGTGAAAAAATGTTTGCTGAGATTTCAGGAAACTCGCAGTTTTTTGCAAGCCTGGCAAACCCTTTTAGTGAAAGGGATTCTCGTCAGTCTCTGCTTGGGGCTACTTCAATAGCACACAAACCATAGCGATAGAACTTGGAACTACATTATTGTGCCAAGTTTCAAAGAGCTAGCACAAACCGTGTTTGATTTAGAGTTCCAACTACATGTATCCATATAGGAGAAAACAGAGTGAAACCTAAACATGAAAACGGTTACTGCAAAGGAACGGTTTAACCTAGAAGAACGAAATTTAGTAGCCAAGTGAGATTCGTGTACTGATCACTACCTGCAAGTATCATCAACATTGTGTGAAAAAATGGTTGCTGAGATTTCAGGAAACTCGCAGTTTTTTGGAAGCCTGGCAACCCCTTTCAATGAAAGTGATTCTCGTCAGTCTCTGCTTGGGGCTACTTCAATAGCACACAAACCATAGCGATAGAACTTGGAACTACATTATTGTGCCAAGTTTCAAAGAGCTAGCACAAACCGTGTTTGATTTAGAGTTCCAAATACATGTATCCATATAGGAGAAAACAGAGTGAAACTAAACATGAAAACGGTTACTGCAAAGGAACGGTTTAACCTAGAAGAACGAAATTTGGTGAGCCAAGTGGGATTGGTGTACTGATCATTAAATGGAAGGATCATCAAGATTGGGTGAAAAAATGTTTGCTGAGATTTCAGGAAACTCGCAGTTTTTTGGAAGCCTGGCAACCCCTTTCAATGAAAGTGATTCTCGTCAGTCTCTGCTTGGGGCTACTTCAATAGCACACAAACCATAGCGATAGAACTTGGAACTACATTATTGTGCCAAGTTTCAAAGAGCTAGCACAAACCGTGTTTGATTTAGAGTTCCAACTACATGTATCCATATAGGAGAAAACAGAGTGAAACCTAAACATGAAAACGGTTACTGCAAAGGAACGGTTTAACCTAGAAGAACGAAATTTGGTGAGCCAAGTGGGATTGGTGTCCTGATCATTAAATGGAAGTATCATCAAGATTGGGTGAAAAAATGTTTGCTGAGATTTCAGGAAACTCGCAGTTTTTGGAAGCTTGGCAACCCCTTTCAATGAAAGGGATTCTCGTCAGTCTCTGCTTGGGGCTACTTCAATAGCACACAAACCATAGCGATAGAACTTGGAACTACATTATTGTGCCAAGTTTCCAAAGAGCTAGCACAAACCGTGTTTGATTTAGAGTTCCAACTACATGTATCCATATAGGAGAAAACAGAGTGAAACCTAAACATGAAAACGGTTACTGCAAAGGAACGGTTTAACCTAGAAGAACGAAATTTGTTGAGCCAAGTGGGATTGGTGTACTGATCATTAAATGGAAGTATCATCAAGATTGGGTGAAAAAATTTTTGCTGAGATTTCAGGAAACTCGTAGTTTTTTGGAGCTTGGCAACCCCTTTCAATGAAAGGGATTCTCGTCAGTCTCTGCTTGGGGCTACTTCAATAGCACACAAACCATAGCGATAGAACTTGGAACTACATTATTGTGCCAAGTTTCAAAGAGCTAGCACAAGCCGTGTTTGATTTAGAGTTCCAACTACATGTATCCATATTGGTGAAAACAGAGTGAAACCAAAATATGAAAACGGTTACTGCAAAGGAACGGTTTAACCTAGAAGAACGAAATTTGGTGAGCCAAGTGGGATTGGTGTACTGATCATTAAATGGAAGTATCATCAAGACTGGGTGAAAAATGTTTGCTGAGATTTCAGGAAACCTCGCAGTTTTTTGGAAGCCTGGCAACCCCTTTCTATGAAAGGGATTCTCGTCAGTCTCTGCTTGGGGCTACTTCAATAGCACACAAACCATAGCGATAGAACTTGGAACTACATTATTGTGCCAAGTTTCAAATAGCTAGCACAAGCCGTGTTTGATTTAGAGTTCCAACTACATGTATGCATATAGGAGAAAACAGAGTGAAACCTAAACATGAAAACGGTTACTGCAAAGGAACGGTTTAACCTAGAAGAACGAAATTTGGTGAGCCAAGTGGGATTGGTGTACTGATCATTAAATGGAAGGATCATCAAGATTGGGTGAAAAAAATGTTTGCTGAGATTTCAGGAAACTCGCAGTTTTTTGCAAGCCTGGCAAACCCTTTTAGTGAAAGGGATTCTCGTCAGTCTCTGCTTGGGGCTAACTTCAATAGCACACAAACCATAGCGATAGAACTTGGAACTACATTATTGTGCCAAGTTTCAAAGAGCTAGCACAAACCGTGTTTGATTTAGAGTTCCAACTACATGTATCCATATAGGAGAAAACAGAGTGAAACCTAAAACATGAAAACGGTTACTGCAAAGGAACGGTTTAACCTAGAAGAACGAAATTTAGTGAGCCAAGTGAGATTCGTGTACTGATCACTACCTGCAAGTATCATCAACATTGTGTGAAAAAATGGTTGCTGAGATTTCAGGAAACTCGCAGTTTTTTTGGAAGCCTGGCAACCCCTTTCAATGAAAGTGATTCTCGTCAGTCTCTGCTTGGGGCTACTTCAATAGCACACAAACCATAGCGATAGAACTTGGAACTACATTATTGTGCCAAGTTTCAAAGAGCTAGCACAAACCGTGTTTGATTTAGAGTTCCAACTACATGTATCCATATAGGAGAAAACAGAGTGAAACCTAAACATGAAAACGGTTACTGCAAAGGAACGGTTTAACCTAGAAGAACGAAATTTGGTGAGCCAAGTGGGATTGGTGTCCTGATCATTAAATGGAAGTATCATCAAGATTGGGTGAAAAAATGTTTGCTGAGATTTCAGGAAACTCGCAGTTTTTTGGAAGCTTCGCAACCCTTTCAATGAAAGGGATTCTCGTCAGTCTCTGCTTGGGGCTACTTCAATAGCACACAAACCATAGCGATAGAATAGGAACTACATTATTGTGCCAAGTTTCAAAGAGCTAGCACAAACCGTGTTTGATTTAGAGTTCCAACTACATGTATCCATATAGGAGAAAACAGAGTGAAACCTAACATGAAAACGGTTACTGCAAAGGAACGGTTTAACCTAGAAGAACGAAATTTGGTGAGCCAAGTGGGATTGGTGTACTGATCATTAAATGGAAGTATCATCAAGACTGGGTGAAAAAATGTTTGTTGAATTTTCAGGAAACTCGCAGTTTTTTGAAGCCTGCAACCCCTTTCTATGAAAGAAGGGATTCTCGTCAGTCTCTGCTTGGGGCTCCTTCAATAGCACACAAACCATAGCGATAGAACTTGGAACTACATTATTGTGCCAAGTTTCAAATAGCTAGCACAAGCCGTGTTTGATTTAGAGTTCCAACTACATGTATGCATATAGGAGAAAACAGAGTGAAACCTAAACATGAAAACGGTTACTGCAAAGGAACGGTTTAACCTAGAAGAACGAAATTTGGTGAGCCAAGTGGGATTGGTGTACTGATCATTAAATGGAAGGATCATCAAAATTGGGTGAAAAAATGTTTGCTGAGATTTCAGGAAACTCGCAGTTTTTTGCAAGCCTGGCAAACCCTTTCAATGAAAGGGATTCTCGTCAGTCTCTGCTTGGGCCTACTTCAATAGCACACAAACCATAGCGATAGAACTTGGAACTACATTATTGTGCCAAGTTTCAAATAGCTAGCACAAGCCGTGTTTGATTTAGAGTTCCAACTACATGTATGCATATAGGAGAAAACAGAGTGAAACCTAAACATGAAAACGGTTACTGCAAAGGAACGGTTTAACCTAGAAGAACGAAATTTAGTGAGCCAAGTGAGATTCGTGTACTGATCACTACCTGCAAGTATCATCAACATTGTGTGAAAAAATGGTTGCTGAGATTTCAGGAAACTCGCAGTTTTTTGGAAGCCTGGCAACCCCTTTCAATGAAAGTGATTCTCGTCAGTCTCTGCTTGGGGCTACTTCAATAGCACACAAACCATAGCGATAGAACTTGGAACTACATTATTGTGCCAAGTTTCAAAGAGCTAGCACAAACCGTGTTTGATTTAGAGTTCCAACTACATGTATCCATATAGGAGAAAACAGAGTGAAACCTAAACATGAAAACGGTTACTGCAAAGGAACGGTTTAACCTAGAAGAACGAAATTTGGTGAGCCAAGTGGGATTGGTGTACTGATCATTAAATGGAAGTATCATCAAGACTGGGTGAAAAAATGTTTGTTGAGATTTCAGGAAACTCGCAGTTTTTTGGAAGCCTGGCAACCCCTTTCTATGAAAGGGATTCTCGTCAGTCTCTGCTTGGGGCTACTTCAATAGCACACAAACCATAGCGATAGAACTTGGAACTACATTATTGTGCCAAGTTTCAAATAGCTAGCACAAGCCGTGTTTGATTTAGAGTTCCAACTACATGTATGCATATAGGAGAAAACAGAGTGAAACCTAAACATGAAAACGGTTACTGCAAAGGAACGGTTTAACCTAGAAGAACGAAATTTGGTGAGCCAAGTGGGATTGGTGTACTGATCATTAAATGGAAGGATCATCAAAATTGGGTGAAAAAATGTTTGCTGAGATTTCAGGAAACTCGCAGTTTTTTGCAAGCCTGGCAAACCCTTTCAATGAAAGGGATTCTCGTCAGTCTCTGCTTGGGCCTACTTCAATAGCACACAAACCATAGCGATAGAACTTGGAACTACATTATTGTGCCAAGTTTCAAATAGCTAGCACAAGCCGTGTTTGATTTAGAGTTCCAACTACATGTATGCATATAGGAGAAAACAGAGTGAAACCTAAACATGAAAACGGTTACTGCAAAGGAACGGTTTACCCTAGAAGAACGAAATTTAGTGAGCCAAGTGAGATTCGTGTACTGATCACTACCTGCAAGTATCATCAACATTGTGTGAAAAAATGGTTGCTGAGATTTCAGGAAACTCGCAGTTTTTTGGAAGCCTGGCAACCCCTTTCAATGAAAGTGATTCTCGTCAGTCTCTGCTTGGGGCTACTTCAATAGCACACAAACCATAGCGATAGAACTTGGAACTACATTATTGTGCCAAGTTTCAAAGAGCTAGCACAAACCGTGTTTGATTTAGAGTTCCAACTACATGTATCCATATAGGAGAAAACAGAGTGAAACCTAAACATGAAAACGGTTACTGCAAAGGAACGGTTTAACCTAGAAGAACGAAATTTGGTGAGCCAAGTGGGATTGGTGTCCTGATCATTAAATGGAAGTATCATCAAGATTGGGTGAAAAAATGTTTGCTGAGATTTCAGGAAACTCGCAGTTTTTTGGAAGCTTGGCAACCCCTTTCAATGAAAGGGATTCTCGTCAGTCTCTGCTTGGGGCTACTTCAATAGCACACAAACCATAGCGATAGAACTTGGAACTACATTATTGTGCCAAGTTTCAAAGAGCTAGCACAAACCGTGTTTGATTTAGAGTTCCAACTACATGTATCCATATAGGAGAAAACAGAGTGAAACCTAAACATGAAAACGGTTACTGCAAAGGAACGGTTTAACCTAGAAGAACGAAATTTGGTGAGCCAAGTGGGATTGGTGTACTGATCATTAAATGGAAGTATCATCAAGACTGGGTGAAAAAATGTTTGTTGAGATTTCAGGAAACTCGCAGTTTTTTGGAAGCCTGGCAACCCCTTTCTATGAAAGGGATTCTCGTCAGTCTCTGCTTGGGGCTACTTCAATAGCACACAAACCATAGCGATAGAACTTGGAACTACATTATTGTGCCAAGTTTCAAATAGCTAGCACAAGCCCGTGTTTGATTTAGAGTTCCAACTACATGTATGCATATAGGAGAAAAACAGAGTGAAACCTAAACATGAAAACGGTTACTGCAAAGGAACGGTTTAACCTAGAAGAACGAAATTTGGTGAGCCAAGTGGGATTGGTGTACTGATCATTAAATGGAAGGATCATCAAGATTGGGTGAAAAAATGTTTGCTGAGATTTCAGGAAACTCGCAGTTTTTTGCAAGCCTGGCAAACCCTTTTAGTGAAAGGGATTCTCGTCAGTCTCTGCTTGGGGGCTACTTCAATAGCACACAAACCATAGCGATAGAACTTGGAACTACATTATTGTGCCAAGTTTCAAAGAGCTAGCACAAACCGTGTTTGATTTAGAGTTCCAACTACATGTATCCATATAGGAGAAAACAGAGTGAAACCTAAACATGAAAACGGTTACTGCAAAGGAACGGTTTAACCTAGAAGAACGAAATTTAGTGAGCCAAGTGAGATTCGTGTACTGATCACTACCTGCAAGTATCATCAACATTGTGTGAAAAAATGGTTGCTGAGATTTCAGGAAACTCGCAGTTTTTTGGAAGCCTGGCAACCCCTTTCAATGAAAGTGATTCTCGTCAGTCTCTGCTTGGGGCTACTTCAATAGCACACAAACCATAGCGATAGAACTTGGAACTACATTATTGTGCCAAGTTTCAAAGAGCTAGCACAAACCGTGTTTGATTTAGAGTTCCAACTACATGTATCCATATAGGAGAAAACAGAGTGAAACCTAAACATGAAAACGGTTACTGCAAAGGAACGGTTTATCCTAGAAGAACGAAATTTAGTGAGCCAAGTGAGATTCGTGTACTGATCACTACCTGCAAGTATCATCAACATTGTGTGAAAAAATGTTTGCTGAGATTTCAGGAAACTCGCAGTTTTTTGGAAGCCTGGCAACCCCTTTCAATGAAAGTGATTCTCGTCAGTCTCTGCTTGGGGCTACTTCAATAGCACACAAACCATAGCGATAGAACTTGGAACTACATTATTGTGCCAAGTTTCAAAGAGCTAGCACAAACCGTGTTTGATTTAGAGTTCCAACTACATGTATCCATATAGGAGAAAACAGAGTGAAACCTAAACATGAAAACGGTTACTGCAAAGGAACGGTTTAACCTAGAAGAACGAAATTTGGTGAGCCAAGTGGGATTGGTGTCCTGATCATTAAATGGAAGTATCATCAAGATTGGGTGAAAAAATGTTTGCTTGAGATTTCAGGAAACTCGCAGTTTTTTGGAAGCTTGGCAACCCCTTTCAATGAAAGGGATTCTCGTCAGTCTCTGCTTGGGGCTACTTCAATAGCACACAAACCATAGCGATAGAACTTGGAACTACATTATTGTGCCAAGTTTCAAAGAGCTAGCACAAACCGTGTTTGATTTAGAGTTCCAACTACATGTATCCATATAGGAGAAAACAGAGTGAAACCTAAACATGAAAACGGTTACTGCAAAGGAACGGTTTAACCTAGAAGAACGAAATTTGGTGAGCCAAGTGGGATTGGTGTACTGATCATTAAATGGAAGTATCATCAAGACTGGGTGAAAAAATGTTTGTTGAGATTTCAGGAAACTCGCAGTTTTTTGGAAGCCTGGCAACCCCTTTCTATGAAAGGGATTCTCGTCAGTCTCTGCTTGGGGCTACTTCAATAGCACACAAACCATAGCGATAGAACTTGGAACTACATTATTGTGCCAAGTTTCAAATAGCTAGCACAAGCCGTGTTTGATTTAGAGTTCCAACTACATGTATGCATATAGGAGAAAACAGAGTGAAACCTAAACATGAAAACGGTTACTGCAAAGGAACGGTTTAACCTAGAAGAACGAAATTTGGTGAGCCAAGTGGGATTGGTGTACTGATCATTAAATGGAAGGATCATCAAAATTGGGTGAAAAAATGTTTGCTGAGATTTCAGGAAACTCGCAGTTTTTTGCAAGCTTGGCAACCCCTTTCAATGAAAGGGATTCTCGTCAGTCTCTGCTTGGGGCTACTTCAATAGCACACAAACCATAGCGATAGAACTTGGAACTACATTATTGTGCCAAGTTTCAAATAGCTAGCACAAGCCGTGTTTGATTTAGAGTTCCAACTACATGTATGCATATAGGAGAAAACAGAGTGAAACCTAAACATGAAAACGGTTACTGCAAAGGAACGGTTTAACCTAGAAGAACGAAATTTGGTGAGCCAAGTGGGATTGGTGTACTGATCATTAAATGGAAGGATCATCAAGATTGGGTGAAAAAATGTTTGCTGAGATTTCAGGAAACTCGCAGTTTTTTGCAAGCCTGGCAATCCCTTTTAGTGAAAGGGATTCTCGTCAGTCTCTGCTTGGGGCTACTTCAATAGCACACAAACCATAGCGATAGAACTTGGAACTACATTATTGTGCCAAGTTTCAAAGAGCTAGCACAAACCGTGTTTGATTTAGAGTTCCAACTACATGTATCCATATAGGAGAAAACAGAGTGAAACCTAAACATGAAAACGGTTACTGCAAAGGAACGGTTTAACCTAGAAGAACGAAATTTGTTGAGCCAAGTGGGATTGGTGTACTGATCATTAAATGGAAGTATCATCAAGATTGGGTGAAAAAATGTTTGCTGAGATTTCAGGAAACTCGTAGTTTTTTGGAAGCTTGGCAACCCCTTTCAATGAAAGGGATTCTCGTCAGTCTCTGCTTGGGGCTACTTCAATAGCACACAAACCATAGCGATAGAACTTGGAACTACATTATTGTGCCAAGTTTCAAAGAGCTAGCACAAGCCGTGTTTGATTTAGAGTTCCAACTACATGTATCCATATAGGAGAAAACAGAGTGAAACCAAATATGAAAACGGTTACTGCAAATTAACGGTTTAACCTAGAAGAACGAAATTTGGTGAGCCAAGTGGGATTGGTGTACTGATCATTAAATGGAAGTATCATCAAGACTGGGTGAAAAATGTTTGCTGAGATTTCAGGAAACTCGCAGTTTTTTGGAAGCCTGGCAACCCCTTTCTATGAAAGGGATTCTCGTCAGTCTCTGCTTGGGGCTACTTCAATAGCACACAAACCATAGCGATAGAACTTGGAACTACATTATTGTGCCAAGTTTCAAATAGCTAGCACAAGCCGTGTTTGATTTAGAGTTCCAACTACATGTATGCATATAGGAGAAAACAGAGTGAAACCTAAACATGAAAACGGTTACTGCAAAGGAACGGTTTAACCTAGAAGAACGAAATTTGGTGAGCCAAGTGGGATTGGTGTACTGATCATTAAATGGAAGGATCATCAAGATTGGGTGAAAAAATGTTTGCTGAGATTTCAGGAAACTCGCAGTTTTTTGCAAGCCTGGCAATCCCTTTTATTGAAAGGGATTCTCGTCAGTCTCTGCTTGGGGCTACTTCAATAGCACACAAACCATAGCGATAGAACTTGGAACTACATTATTGTGCCAAGTGTCAAAGAGCTAGCACAAACCGTGTTTGATTTAGAGTTCCAACTACATGTATCCATATAGGAGAAAACAGAGTGAAACCTAAACATGAAAACGGTTACTGCAAAGGAACGGTTTAACCTAGAAGAACGAAATTTGTTGAGCCAAGTGGGATTGGTGTACTGATCATTAAATGGAAGTATCATCAAGATTGGGTGAAAAAATGTTTGCTGAGATTTCAGGAAACTCGCAGTTTTTTGGAAGCTTGGCAAACCCTTTCAATGAAAGGGATTCTCGTCAGTCTCTGCTTGGGGCTACTTCAATAGCACACAAACCATAGCGATAGAACTTGGAACTACATTATTGTGCCAAGTTTCAAAGAGCTAGCACAAACCGTGTTTGATTTAGAGTTCCAACTACATGTATCCATATAGGAGAAAACAGAGTGAAACCTAAACATGAAAACGGTTACTGCAAAGGAACGGTTTAACCTAGAAGAACGAAATTTGGTGAGCCAAGTGGGATTGGTGTACTGATCATTAAATGGAAGTATCATCAAGACTGGGTGAAAAAATGTTTGTTGAGATTTCAGGAAACTCGCAGTTTTTTGGAAGCCTGGCAACCCCTTTCTATGAAAGGGATTCTCGTCAGTCTCTGCTTGGGGCTACTTCAATAGCACACAAACCATAGCGATAGAACTTGGAACTACATTATTGTGCCAAGTTTCAAATAGCTAGCACAAGCCGTGTTTGATTTAGAGTTCCAACTACATGTATGCATATAGGAGAAAACAGAGTGAAACCTAAACATGAAAACGGTTACTGCAAAGGAACGGTTTAACCTAGAAGAACGAAATTTGGTGAGCCAAGTGGGATTGGTGTACTGATCATTAAATGGAAGGATCATCAAAATTGGGTGAAAAAATGTTTGCTGAGATTTCAGGAAACTCGCAGTTTTTTGCAAGCTTGGCAACCCCTTTCAATGAAAGGGATTCTCGTCAGTCTCTGCTTGGGGCTACTTCAATAGCACACAAACCATAGCGATAGAACTTGGAACTACATTATTGTGCCAAGTTTCAAATAGCTAGCACAAGCCGTGTTTGATTTAGAGTTCCAACTACATGTATGCATATAGGAGAAAACAGAGTGAAACCTAAACATGAAAACGTTTACTGCAAAGGAACGGTTTAACCTAGAAGAACGAAATTTGGTGAGCCAAGTGGGATTGGTGTACTGATCATTAAATGGAAGGATCATCAAGATTGGGTGAAAAAATGTTTGCTGAGATTTCAGGAAACTCGCAGTTTTTTGCAAGCCTGGCAATCCCTTTTATTGAAAGGGATTCTCGTCAGTCTCTGCTTGGGGCTACTTCAATAGCACACAAACCATAGCGATAGAACTTGGAACTACATTATTGTGCCAAGTTTCAAAGAGCTAGCACAAACCGTGTTTGATTTAGAGTTCCAACTACATGTATCCATATAGGAGAAAACAGAGTGAAACCTAAACATGAAAACGGTTACTGCAAAGGAACGGTTTAACCTAGAAGAACGAAATTTGTTGAGCCAAGTGGGATTGGTGTACTGATCATTAAATGGAAGTATCATCAAGATTGGGTGAAAAAATGTTTGCTGAGATTTCAGGAAACTCGTAGTTTTTTTGGAAGCTTGGCAACCCCTTTCAATGAAAGGGATTCTCGTCAGTCTCTGCTTGGGGCTACTTCAATAGCACACAAACCATAGCGATAGAACTTGGAACTACATTATTGTGCCAAGTTTCAAAGAGCTAGCACAAGCCGTGTTTGATTTAGAGTTCCAACTACATGTATCCATATAGGAGAAAACAGAGTGAAACCAAATATGAAAACGGTTACTGCAAAGGAACGGTTTAACCTAGAAGAACGAAATTTGGTGAGCCAAGTGGGATTGGTGTACTGATCATTAAATGGAAGTATCATCAAGACTGGGTGAAAAAATGTTTGCTGAGATTTCAGGAAACTCGCAGTTTTTTGGAAGCCTGGCAACCCCTTTCTATGAAAGGGATTCTCGTCAGTCTCTGCTTGGGGCTACTTCAATAGCACACAAACCATAGCGATAGAACTTGGAACTACATTATTGTGCCAAGTTTCAAATAGCTAGCACAAGCCGTGTTTGATTTAGAGTTCCAACTACATGTATGCATATAGGAGAAAACAGAGTGAAACCTAAACATGAAAACGGTTACTGCAAAGGAACGGTTTAACCTAGAAGAACGAAATTTGGTGAGCCAAGTGGGATTGGTGTACTGATCATTAAATGGAAGGATCATCAAGATTGGGTGAAAAAATGTTTGCTGAGATTTCAGGAAACTCGCAGTTTTTTGCAAGCCTGGCAAACCCTTTTAGTGAAAGGGATTCTCGTCAGTCTCTGCTTGGGGCTACTTCAATAGCACACAAACCATAGCGATAGAACTTGGAACTACATTATTGTGCCAAGTTTCAAAGAGCTAGCACAAACCGTGTTTGATTTAGAGTTCCAACTACATGTATCCATATAGGAGAAAACAGAGTGAAACCAAACATGAAAACGGTTACTGCAAAGGAACGGTTTAACCTAGAAGAACGAAATTTAGTGAGCCAAGTGAGATTCGTGTACTGATCACTACCTGCAAGTATCATCAACATTGTGTGAAAAAATGTTTGCTGAGATTTCAGGAAACTCGCAGTTTTTTGGAAGCCTGGCAACCCCTTTCAATGAAAGTGATTCTCGTCAGTCTCTGCTTGGGGCTACTTCAATAGCACACAAACCATAGCGATAGAACTTGGAACTACATTATTGTGCCAAGTTTCAAATAGCTAGCACAAGCCGTGTTTGATTTAGAGTTCCAACTACATGTATGCATATGGGAGAAAACAGAGTGAAACCTAAACATGAAAACGGTTACTGCAAAGGAACGGTTTAACCTAGAAGAACGAAATTTGGTGAGCCAAGTGGGATTGGTGTACTGATCATTAAATGGAAGGATCATCAAGATTGGGTGAAAAAATGTTTGCTGAGATTTCAGGAAACTCGCAGTTTTTTGCAAGCCTGGCAATCCCTTTTATTGAAAGGGATTCTCGTCAGTCTCTGCTTGGGGCTACTTCAATAGCACACAAACCATAGCGATAGAACTTGGAACTACATTATTGTGCCAAGTTTCAAAGAGCTAGCACAAACCGTGTTTGATTTAGAGTTCCAACTACATGTATCCATATAGGAGAAAACAGAGTGAAACCTAAACATGAAAACGGTTACTGCAAAGGAACGGTTTAACCTAGAAGAACGAAATTTGGTGAGCCAAGTGGGATTGGTGTACTGATCATTAAATGGAAGTATCATCAAGACTGGGTGAAAAAATGTTTGTTGAGATTTCAGGAAACTCGCAGTTTTTTGGAAGCCTGGCAACCCCTTTCTATGAAAGGGATTCTCGTCAGTCTCTGCTTGGGGCTACTTCAATAGCACACAAACCATAGCGATAGAACTTGGAACTACATTATTGTGCCAAGTTTCAAATAGCTAGCACAAGCCGTGTTTGATTTAGAGTTCCAACTACATGTATGCATATAGGAGAAAACAGAGTGAAACCTAAACATGAAAACGGTTACTGCAAAGGAACGGTTTAACCTAGAAGAACGAAATTTGGTGAGCCAAGTGGGATTGGTGTACTGATCATTAAATGGAAGGATCATCAAAATTGGGTGAAAAAATGTTTGCTGAGATTTCAGGAAACTCGCAGTTTTTTGCAAGCTTGGCAACCCCTTTCAATGAAAGGGATTCTCGTCAGTCTCTGCTTGGGCCTACTTCAATAGCACACAAACCATAGCGATAGAACTTGGAACTACATTATTGTGCCAAGTTTCAAATAGCTAGCACAAGCCGTGTTTGATTTAGAGTTCCAACTACATGTATGCATATAGGAGAAAACAGAGTGAAACCTAAACATGAAAACGGTTACTGCAAAGGAACGGTTTAACCTAGAAGAACGAAATTTGGTGAGCCAAGTGGGATTCGTGTACTGATCATTAAATGGAAGGATCATCAAGATTGGGTGAAAAAATGTTTGCTGAGATTTCAGGAAACTCGCAGTTTTTTGGAAGCCTGGCAACCCCTTTTAGTGAAAGGGATTCTCGTCAGTCTCTGCTTGGGGCTACTTCAATAGCACACAAACCATAGCGATAGAACTTGGAACTACATTATTGTGCCAAGTTTCAAAGAGCTAGCACAAACCGTGTTTGATTTAGAGTTCCAACTACATGTATCCATATAGGAGAAAACAGAGTGAAA
>NW_027552314.1:0-2500 GCF_045843805.1 Urocitellus parryii
TTTTTTTTTTTTTTTGGGGGGGGGTACGGAAACAGGCGGGAACCCCAAGCCCAAAGACCAGCAGATCAAATTCCCAAGCAGCCGATTTCAACGGGTTTTTACACGTTTGTGTCCATTCCTCCATTCTCTGGATGGATCCGACCGTGGCCTAGCAATCTGCCTGTCTTAACAGTGGCTTCACCGTGGTGGTTTCGGTTTTGAAGTCCCACACCGCCCGTGTCCCCCGCCGGGTTCTCTAGGGGTGCTGGGCCGACCTGCCTGCGTCTCGTGCCCGCCGCTGTGTGTGTGTGGGGGGCCCTGGCGGGGCGACCCGACTGGTGGGACGTGTCCGGGTGACTTTCTACGACCCCTGCGGAGCGGATCCCGCTGACGCCGACCGAGGTTCCGCGTCCCTTCCTCCGGATTTGGTTGACGGTTGTCGAGCTCCCCCTGGTGGCCGCTTTTATGGGAGCGTCTTCTCATCGGAAGTCGCCAAGGCGTGATATTCGGCGGCGGTGGCCGAGACGGAGTTCCAGGAGCTGGGCGGCGCCGGCGGAACTGTCTCGGTCGCGCTGGGCTGGGCCGTTGTGGCCCGTTGGCGGGATATTGGACCGGCGGGCTTAGTGTGTGTGTGTGTGTGTCGGTTGTCTCCTCTCCCTGCTCGGTCCGGGCCGCGGGCGCCTCGGGTGGCGGTCTTGAGCGGTTCCTTCGGTGGCGCGGGCTTCGCTTTGCCCGGTCTGGGTCGGCCGCCGGGACTTCTGTCTTCTTTTTCTCCCGCTTCCTCTCCCTCTCCCTCTCTCTCGTGGGTTTTGGCCGCGGGGCTGCGCCGGGCGGGCCGGAGGGGTGTGCTGGCCCGGCCTTGCCGCGTTCCCTCTTTGGGGGCCGCTGCCCGGGGCTTGTCCCGATGGCTGTGCGCGGCGTCCTTCGGTGGTGGGTCTTAGCGTGTTCCCCGGCCGCCCCCCGATCCTGCTCGTTGGGGATGGTGGTCCCCGCCTCTTGCTTGCGCCTTCGTCAACGAGGGTCGACCAGTTGTCCCTAGGGGCTCTGGATCTCGGTGATGGGCTCGATTTCGCGGTCCGCCGACCGTGACTCTCTTCGGGGAAGGCGGCAGTGGTGAGTGAACTGTTCCCCGTTGCCCCGGTCGCGGTTGTTTTGGCCCGAGTTGGCCGTTTTCTGCCATCGGGTAGGTGCTGACACGGTGTCCTCTGGCGTGTGCCGCCAGAGGGAGGGAGGGAGCTTGGGCCTCCGGGTGCGTGCGGGGCTCTGGGCTGATGGGGTGGCCCGGACCCGTTCCCTCTTGAGCCGCCTGCCTTGGGCCTGCGTGCGACGGCTCTTCGGTGCACCTGGAGCGCCCTCGCGGTGGTTGCCACCTCCGGCCGGCCGGTCTCCTGGCGCCGGAAGGGCGGTGGGGGAGGTGGCGGGTGGTCCTTTACCGCCCGTGCGCTCCCCGCTGCGGGCGCCGAGGGCGGTGTGACGACGCTAGCTTCCATGGCTCCGAGCCGCGTGTCAGGCGTTCCCCGTTCCGTGTCGTCGGCCGCTCTCCCTGGGGTGTGGGGCCGGCGAGGCCGTAGCAGGCTCCTCTTAGAAGCGGTCCTCGCCGGGTCTCCCCCTGCTCCCCGGGTCTCTCCCGCCCACTCTGCTGATCGATGTGGTGACTTTGCGCTCTCCTGGGCTGGACCAAAGCCGCGCCAGGCGAGGGACGGACATTCATGGCGAATGGGCCAGCTCTTCTCGTCCTGCCCGCGGGCCCCTCGCCTTGCCTCCCCGCCCGTTCGCGGTGCGGGGAAGGGCGGGGGTGCGGAATCCGGCCTCGACCTCGCTCCCGGGGTCCTTTGACGTAGCGGGTGCTTCCCGCCCGCCGCCCGCTCTGGGCGGCCAAGGGCCGTGTGTGTGGCCCTCCCCGCGTCGGGGAGGGCTGCCGCCGTGCTCCCTCGGCGCGACGGCGCGCCTCTGCTTCGGTGCTCCTGGGGCGCTCCGGGTCGTTTCCTGAGGTGCCTGAGGCTGAGCCGGTGTGTGCTGTTCCCGGTCCCGGTGCCGCTGCCGCGGCCGGCCGCCGCCTCGCTGTCGGTCTCGCCCCGTCTGCGGGGGTTTCCGAGGCGAGTGCCTGAAGGGAAGAACGGTGTTGCTTCGTTCGGGGGATCGAGGCGGTGAGCCCGGCAGCGTTGCCCGTCCCCTCTCCGGGGGGGAGCGGGTCGCGTTGTCGTCCCCAGCGCTGAGTGGCGCGGGGAGTGTTAGGCGAGCGGGCGCCCGCGCGCTCTTTCCTCCCTCCGGTGGGGGAAAAGGAGATGCTGCCCGGGCGTGCGAGCGATTGTGGCGGGACGCTGAGCAGGGGCCGGGTCCGGCCCCTGAGGCGATGGGGCTTTGGGTGTCCCCGGCCGCGAACGCTCGAGAAGCCTTGTGCTTGCCCATACCGCAGATCCCCCCTCGTTGTCCCGGCGGCCGGTCGGGAGAGGGGCTGGGTTGGGTGCGGCCCACCCTCAGTGAGGAACGTTTCTCTAGCGATCTGTGAAGGGCGTGCCTC
>NW_027552314.1:15000-27678 GCF_045843805.1 Urocitellus parryii
GTTTAGATTTCGGGGGACTCAACATCTCTATTTATTTATTTATTTATTTATTCATCTATTTATTATTATTCATTCATTTATTTATTTATTTATTCTCATTTGGTGCGATCTAACCCAGCGCCCCCTGCATACCAGGCGAGCCCCATACCCCTTGAGCCACACCCCTAGCCCCTAACTTACTTTCTCTCTCTCCCTCCCTCCCTCCCTCCCTCCCTCCCTCCCTCCCCCCCTGCCCCCCTCATCCTATTACTCCTTTTCTCCTCCAACACACGCCCCGCCTCCTCCCCTCCCCTCCCCTCCCCTCCCCCCCCCAGGTCGACCAGTACACCCTCAACCAAAGAGGTCGACCAGTTGTCTCAATGTGAATTCTGCCTGCGTGACTAACAGTATTGGTGTTTCTCCTTTGACTCGGTTCGGTGTGGGACTGGGACCACCGCTACTGGACATTCGACGCATAGCACTCTACCTACTGAGGTATATTCACAGCCCAGCCAGCCCTAGATGATTGGTTTTCTTTTTTCCTTTATTGGGGGGGGGGGAGGGGGGCTTGTTTGATTGCCGCGCAGCTTTACATTTCTTCTCTCTCCCCTCCTCCTCGCAGGTTGACCAGTTGGCCGGTGTGCCCCAGAACGACTGAGGTCGACCAGTTGTCCACTGGAGGACTTCGATTTTTTTTTTTTTTCTCTTTATGTAGTATGTATAGAGGTCGATCAGTTGTCCTAACATAAGCGGACGGGGATTGGGGCCGAACTGGGTGTGCATTTATGCACGCCTTTTTTTTTCTTCCTTCCTTCCTTCTTTCTTGTTTTTTCTTTCTTGTTTTTGTTTTTTTTTTAATATTTAGTGTTTAGTTTTCGGGGGACGGACCCAACATCTTTATTTTTATTATTATTATTATTATTTTTTAGACTTTTTTTTTTAAATTTTGTTTTTAAAGAAAGAAAGAGAGAGAGAGAGAGAGAGAGAGAGAGAGAGAATTATTTAATATTTATTTTTCAGTTTTTGGCGGACACAACATGGTTGTATGTTGTATGTGGTGCTGAGGATCGAACTCGGGCCGGCCGCACGCACGCACGCACGCCAGGCGAGCACACTACTGCTTGAGCCACATCCCCAGCCCTAAACTTATTTATTTTAGTTTTTATTTGGTGCGATCTAACCCGGCGCCCCATGCTACCAGTTGAGCCACACACCCAGCCCCTAAGTTTTCCCCTTCCCCTTCCTCCCACTCTCTCTCTCTCTCTCTCTCTCTCTCTCTCTCTCTCTCTCTCTCTCTCTCCCCCCCTCCCTCCCTCCCTCCCCTCTTCCTGTTGCTGAAAGCTTGGCCCAATCCAATAAGGATGGCAAGGTCTTGAGACACAGGAAAAAAGGCTTATGGCAGCGCTGGCAAAGCAAAAACATGGGGACTCTGGTCCCCAAAGACTGTGATTCTGCACCTCAGCAACAACAGGAGGTTTCGTAGAGGAGATTCAAAGGCCACCTTGCACTTCTTCCTGGCCGCAGTTGTAATTCGGCTTCTTACTTTTGATAAGACTCATTTCTGACATCCTCTGGTCTCCAAAGTCTACATGACATCCTTGACTATGCTGGGCGTGGACTCAAGGACAGATAAGTCTGCCTAAAACAGGGAAGAAAGGTGATATGATTCCCCCTGGATTGAATCCAGAAGTGCCTAGCCACCACCACCACGGAGTTACACCTCGATTTTTTTTTTTTTTTTTTTTTGAGAAGGGGTGTCCCTCTATTGCTCACCTGTGGTGGTGTTATCACATGGGGTGAGGGGGGTGTCCTTCCCCTTCCCTCTCCTGTCTCTCTATTTGCTGGTTAAAGCTCGAGGTCTCTGGAGGTTGCCTGAGTACTCCCAGGACCTCACTTTCTCTTGTGAGTAGCTGAGGTGGTGGTTGCTGGACACTGTCTCACCATTCTGATCTTTCACTACTCTTACTGTTCTCTTCCAGGACCTTTGGATCGACTTCCTTCTTCCAAGGATGGTGGAATGATGACAAAGGTGATGGTATTGGAGATTTGGGACTCCCCCCCCCCCCCCGGGGTGGTGGTGGTGGTGGTGGTGGTGGTGGTGGTGGTTGTTTTTCCTCCTGGATGGCTGTCAAACCTGCAGCAGCACACACATCGGTCCATCTCGAAGTGGAGAATCTCTAAAGGATCTTCAGGGAAAGCGTGGACAAGGAGGATTCAGTCCCGGGAGACACGAGATGGGAAATCCCCCCCCCCCCCAATTTCTTCTGGAAAATACCTAATACCAATAAAGGCAGGACAAAATGCAGCACAGGCTGGCTGGCTGAGGTTTATATATCGCCGAGTAGGTCTACAGGTAAAATTGGATCCCAGAGCAACTGTGCAGTTACTCAGGGTCCTTCCCTTTCCCAGCCGTCCGTCCGTCCGTGTCCCCTATCGGACCCAAGCTGCTCCCTCCCCTAAGGCTTTCTCAGTTGGCTAATCCTCCACACTTAGGAGTGGTGAAGGTGGGACACACGTTTTAGGCTTGCTTGGCTTCTTCAGTCGGATCTCATCTTGCCACCGGGTCAGAAACACAAGCATATACACTTGGATGTTTCCACCCTGTGGAACTTGGGAGTTCACAGTGAGTGGTCTGCGGTCTCAAAAGGGCAGCCTCGTTGGTTGCAGTCACTGAACGCTAGGTGGCGCAAAGCTACCGTCATTTTGCAAGACCTGCCTGAGTTCCATTTCCAGTTTCGATATCATCTATCTACATGTATAGACATAGATAGATAGATAGACAGACAGACTTAGATATCTATATCTATATCCATATACAGATCACTAAGCTGCAAGCCGCCGCGTCATGTCTTCCTCTCTTCCCTCAGCCTACTGAGTCCCTGGAAAGACAGATGGGCAAGGGCCTCAGTGCCCGCTCTGTTGTTCCCCCGCCCCGCCCCCCCCCCCCCACACACACAGTAAAGTCCTGGAAGCACTGGGCGGTGGGGGGGACATACCGCTGGTATCTGATCACTTTCCTTAGCCTTTAACATGCCCCACCTAGGAGATAGCTTCTGTGCCTCTGCCCGACCCTTGGAATTTGAACTATAATCCTACACTTCCCCCATCCCACTCACTCCAATTCCCCAGCAGTAGTCGCTCCCAAGGCTGTCACCACTAGAGGTCCAAGGTAAACACCTTCCCTCCCCCACCCCTGAGAGTTATGAGGGAGGGCCTGGATGAGGTTAAGAGAGAAACAAACCAAAACAGTGATGTTTCCCGTTTGTGTGTGTGTGTGTGTGTGTGTGTGTGTGTCTGTGTGTGTGTGTGTGTCTGTGTGTGTCTCCAGTGTGTACCTGTCTGCGCACCAAACCCAAGATTCGGGCCTGGGGGAAGGAGAGGGAGGCCCTTCCTGGGTTTACTTTCTGGGGAAGAAGAGACAAAGGAAAAAAGGTGAGGGTGTTGCCCAGCAATCAAGACCGTTTGTGGACCAATGCCCAAGGCCCTGCCCTGGGTTTCTTCCCCAGCCTAGCATCACAAAAGAAACAAAAGTAGTGAACAAAGAGAGACTCAAACAACCCAAACAGGCAAGGAAATCTCATCTCAAAGTGCCCATGGGAAAGGGGAAAAAAAGAATAAAGAAAAACAAACAAACAAAAAAAAAGATGCCTCCCGTGCTGGGCTGGACAGCGTTAGAGCGCTCGCCTAGCATATTCGAGGCCCTGGGTTCGATCCTCAGCTCCAGAGAAAAAGAAATTAATAACACAAACGCATTCTTTACAACTAGGCCAAATAAATAAATAAAAGAAATCAAGACACTAGAAGAGACCTTGCCCACACAGAAAAAGGGCAGGGCGGGGTGGGGTGGGGGGGTGGGGGGGGGGAGATCGACATGGAAATCACTCTACCCTTGGCATTCCAATAGCCGAATACATCTCCCCATACTCATGTCAGGGTTTCCTTGGTGGGGATGGAACCGGAAACCAGCCCCTCCCTCACGCAGGCTCATCATGGACCCTGGAAAACTGGGGACTGAACACACAGTTTGCCACTGAGCTAAACCAACATCCCCTTTTTATAAAGATATTTTTATACATTTTTGGTAAATCCATTGATTTATGAGTTGAACCCAGAAGCACTCACTTGACCACTGACTGAGCCACATCCTCATATTCAATTTATCTATCTATCTATTTGTTTGTTTTCTTGCTTGCTTGCTTGCTTGCTTGCTTGCTTGCTTGCTTGCTTGTTCTTGTTCTAGTTAAAGCTTGGTCCCGGGGTTTCAAAAACTGACTTCCAGACCACTCGCGTATAAAGGAATCAAGCCTTTATGAAAGCACAACTAGCGGCGACTGACCAGAAGAACATACAGCTGTTCCCCTGACCAGCCTCAAACAATTGCAAGGGTGCTCCTTAGAAGCCTGAAACCGGCAAAAGGGACGTTTTGGAGGGAGGGGGCGTCTAGCTAATGCAAGCAAGCCAAGTTACAGAAGCTGGAGAGTGAAGTCAGGCGGAGGGACGCTCAGCCAATCACAATCAGCCTAGCCACTCCAGTGACAGAAGCATAGCCCCGTTAGGGGCTAGTTACAGAAACAACGTCCCCTGTCCTTAAAGTTTTCTATAGCAAAAGGAAAAGAACATCTTGCCCCAGTCATGACCCTTCTACTCGGCCTGGTTGTTTTACAGAATGGAGACAGTAAAACAAAACAGAGTCCCATTTGCTTTTACTATCACAAATTTTCTTTTGGAGACAGGGGTCTCTCGAGGTTACTTTCGCCATGAGCTTACAATCCTTCTCTCAACCTCCTCCTGATCCTCTTGGGGGGTGGGGGGTGGGGGACAGACATGAACCCCCAACCCATGCCTGGCTAAGCCTTGCATTTTATTTTTTTTCCCCTTTAATTTTTTGAGTTGTAGATGGATGGACACAATATCTTTACCTTATTGGCTTGTTTGTCCCTTTGTTTTTGGTTCTGTGGTGCTCAGGATCAGGATCGAATCCACCGCTCCACACCTCCCAGGCCAGTGCTCTACTGCCGAGCTAAAACCCTAGCCCAAGCTTTGCATTCTAGAATGCATACATTTCCTTCTGCGCTGAAGGAACACAGACACATTTATTGTACAACAAGCCCAGAGATCTTCACATCACAGTTGCCTAGAAGTCCTACATACAGTCGTTGACCTTTGACTTTGGAAGCCACGTTCAGAATCTATGACTCTGGGGCTGGAGATGTGGCTCAGCGGTAGTGCGCTCGCCTGGCATGCGTGCGGCCCGGGTTCGATCCTCAGCACCACATACCAACAAAGATGTTGTGTCTGCCGAGAACTAAAAAATAAATATTAAAAATTCTCTCTCTCTATCTCTCTCTCTCTCTCCTCTCTCACTCTCTCTTAAAAAAAAAAAAAAAAAAAAAAAAAAAAAAGAATCTATGACTCTGGCCAGATAACTGCCACGATGTGGTTTTTGCTCACCAACAGTTGGACCTAGGTGAACAGCTTGGACACAAGTGGACAAATACTCTTATGCATTCAGGACACAGTGCCACTCGCCTGCTACAGGAGTGTTCTTTCAACAAACGATCACAAAACAAACCCTTACTTATCCAATCAAAACTAACAGATGTGAAAACTGGTCATTAATGGCACAGATCTTTTTATTTATTTATTTTTTATTTTTTAGAGAGAGTGTGAGAGTGAGAGAGAGAGAGAGAGAGAGAGAGAGATAGAGAGAGAGAGAGATTTTTAATATCTATCTATCTATCATCTATCTATCTATCTATGTATTTACTTCGTTAGTTAGTTAGTTAGTTAGTTACTTAGTTAGTTAGTTTTCGGCGGACACAACATCTTTGTTGGTATGTGGTGCTGAGGATGGAACCCGGGCCGCACGCATGCCAGGCGAGCGTGCTACCGCTTGAGCCACATCCCCAGCCCCAAGCACAGATCTTTTTTTTTTTTTTTTTTTTTTTTTTTTTTTTTTTTTAAATCTGAATGTTACACCGAATTCAAGTGTTAGAACTTCCACATGTGTCACTGACTACGGGATAAGTTTAGAGCTTCGGTACAATACAATAAAATACAATAAATAAAAAGGGCATTAATTGGTGACCTCTCGTGTAGGAAACCTATATGTCTTTAAGTGTACCAACTTTTGAATAATAAAAAAATCTCTCACACACAGCATACTACTCTAGTCCCCAGATGTGCACACATCTCCAGTGGCAGAGATGTGGGGTGATTCAGGAGAATCACAAGACTAAGCCCAGCCTCAGCAACTTATGGAGCCCTGCGGTAAAGAGAGAGAGAGAGAGAGAGAGAGAGAGAGAGAGAGAGAGGTGTAGGTGTTGGGGGGTGTTGCTCAGAGGCAAAGCATCTCAGAAGGAAGAGGGGGAATTTATTATAATAAGAAAACATAAGAACTGAACCTTTACAGCAGCAAAACTCTGACGACTCTGCTGACACTCTGTTGTTTTAACGCATCCGAGGCCTAGCAAGGTTATCACACAGAAAAAGTGATTTTCTGGATGGAAATTCTAAATATTTGTTAGCCAATGGGCAGATATCCCACCCTGAAAGTCAATGTAGCTTCACCTGTGATTAGGGAGGGGGAAGGAAGGGAAAAGAGAAAGGAAAAAGGATATGGGTTTTAACATGAGCCTCAGTGGCTGAGCAGTGAGACTTATACTCAAAGCATATCAAGTGGACCCCTGTTACATTTTCTGACCCCCACCACCACCTCCCCCCACCCCTTTCCTTGATTTGACACTTGGGAGAAAATTTTTTTTTTTTTTTTTTTTTTAATATTTATTTTTTTAGTTCTCGGCGGACACAACATCTTTGTTGGTATGCGGTGCTGAGGATCGAACCCGGGCCGCACGCATGCCAGGCGAGCGCGCTACCGCTTGAGCCACATCCCCAGCCCGAAAATTTTTTTAAAAAGACAAAAAAGGACAAACAACAGCAGCAACAACCACAACAGAAACAACAACCACCTTACCGAATTTCTGAATTTACATGAGTGAATTACTCTTCTTGATTCTCAGTAACATAGTTTATACTTTTCATGGTTTTTGGCTTGTTTGTTTGTGTGTAATTTAAAAAAATCAGAAGAAATTATTGGTATTCATTGCATATAGAGTGACCCATGTTAGCTTATCTCTCAGTTGCAAAGAAGGGGGGGGGGCGCAAGGGGGGGGAGGGGTTGGTGTTGGTGATGGTGGCAAAAAGCAACCTGGAACCTGCTTTACCTAGGCTACTGGTTTGATAAAGTCTTCCTTGCATGGATGTGTTGTAGGGACAAATGAGGCAAGGCACCGACCGAACAGAGCGGGAAACGGTTTTATTTGGCTGCCGCCAGGTTCAGAGGACACGGCTTTTGCTGTAATGAATTAATCCCCTGAACCCCGACTTCAGGTAGTTTCAGAGTTTTATACCGAGCATGTAAGGGGAGGGGCTCAGAAATTCATGGTCTGCAGAAGTTCACATAAAAGCAGCTTTTTCTCTCACTGTTCTGGGCATGTTAACCCACCCTTCGAGGACAACACCTGAGAAGGGGAGAGCTTCTTCCCCCCTGTCTAGTCTCTCCCTGCCAGCTGTAACCATGGAGTCCAGTTGGTAACTTCTCGTATCTTAAAAATGTAGACCTCTGGGTGAAGTCCAGCTCAAGGCCAGAGGCCTTGTTTGCACATTTCTTCAAAGTACTATTCTGGATATGTTTGTGAAAAACTAGTAAGGGGGTGTCCAGCACCTGGAGTGCTGGTGTCTTCTCGGCCAGTGGCCAAGTAAACAGGGCGACACGAAAATAGGAAGTTTATCCACCTTGAATTCTTTTGCAGAGACTCTTTTGCCGACAGACCTAAAACCAGTCTGGGTGAAGATTTCTGAAGAGGCCCAGTTAAGACTTTTCAGTGGAGAGAGGGGGGGGGGTGCCACTTCAGATGATGATGAATCGCAAAGACACATTGGACTGACCCAAACATATCACATATTTTAAGATTCTACTCATTCAGGGCAAAGAGTAAGCAGTTTTACCTAACAATAGTTTGGTTTCAAAAGGCTTTTTTTTTTTTTTTAATCTAATCCCCTGCTTTTCCCTTAGAGCTCTTCTCTTTTCTCTTAGAAAACTCTACTCTTAGTCAGAGGTCCAAATCTCCATTCAAATGACACAGGAAAAAAAAAAAAATTCTCTCAAGCACTTGGACCCCTCCTGCCCCAAACAAAAAAGTTCTGGGTGATCAATGAATTTAAAAAGCAGGAAGAATGAATCATTAACAGAAATGAACATAACCACAGTTACTACTTTGTAAGAATTGGAAAGAATTAGCCAGGGCAGAGCTTCCAATTCAAACACTGTAATTATTAGACAACAAACAAACAGACAGACAGACAGACAGACAAACAAAAACCCTGAAGTACAGGAGACTCTCTCCTTCTCTCTCTATAACACATACACACACACACACACACACACACACACACACACACACACACACATTTCCCTCTCTTTCTCCACACCAAACTCTTTTTAATCACTGGATTTTCAGTTTCTCACTTAGTGGAGCACCCCTTTTCTTTAGGATCAATCTCCTCCTAGGTTTCTTTTTATACCAAAGGGTGTGTGTGTGTGTGGGGGGGGGGGACAAGTTACACATGATCCAGGAGAAGGAGGCCAAAGCAATCAGGTTATTAAGGAACATCAGGAGAGAGAAATTAAATGCTGGTGGACACATTGAACAAATGCTCTGAAACAAGTGATATCCAAATTAACCTCTTAGTTTAGTTTTAAACCATAAATGCAGAGTTAGAGAGACAAACTGACCCTTAAAACAGATACGGGAAACCATACTGGAATCTGAAACAGGCTGGGAATTGTGAACAGCCTGGAGAGGCCATATTTTTCTTCCTTCAGGGGCAGTGGGAGAGACTTTGCACTGCCTGTTGTTATGTAAATTAGAACTGAGACCTGCCCCAAGCAAGCCCGGTTTAGTGTAAGAATCTTACTTCCCCGCCCTGATAACTGGCACCCCAGCCTGGCAGAAAACAAATTTTCCCTTGCAGACAAACTGGTAGGAACCCAAAGTGGCTGGAACCACCCCCCCCCCAAAAAAAAAAAAAAAAAAAAGAACAAAATGGCACAGAGAAGGAATAGTACAAGTACCTGCTTTATCTAGGCTACTGGTTTGATAAAGTTGACACTTTGTTGGGGGTATTTCAATCTCACCTTGACCCCTGACCTGCCCCTCTCAAGAGTTTGTGAAAGATGCAAACTGATTTTTACATGTTTCTGTCAATTCCTACATTGTCTGGATGGATCCAACCGTGGCCTATCAGTCTGCCTGAAATGAATCCTGGCAGTGGCCAACATGCCTGACCTCCAGATTACTTTTGTGGTGTTCAGAGAAGAGTTGTGGTGTGATTTCATGTTTTATGTTTTAGACTTTGTCGAGATTGGGTTTATGTTCCATTCTATGGTCAACTTTGGTAAACATTCCGTATTCACTTTAAAAGAAGGTCTGCTGGGGCTGGGGTTGTGGCTCAGTGGTAAAGCACTTGCCTTGCGTGTGTGAGGCCCTGGGTTCGATCCTCAGTACCACATAAAAATAAATATTAAAAGAAAAGGAAGAAGGTCTGCTGTGTAGTGGTGGCCTTGCAGTGTTCTGAACATGACCATTAGGTGTGGGTTGTTCGTGATGTGCTTCTGCTGTCCTTTGTTACTGATTATTTATTTATGGCCTATGTCATCAGCTGCTAAGGGATGAGTGTTCTCGTCTCTTTGCCATAATTGATTTATCCATCTTTTCTTTTAATTCTCTCTGGTTTTCATATAGGTATCTATTTATTTTTTTCTAAACATTTTTTTTTTTTTAAGCTGTAGATGGACACAATGTCTTTATCTTTATTTATTTATTTCTATGTGGTGCTGAGGATTGAGCCCAGGGCCTCAGGAATGCAAGGCAAGCGCTCTACCACTGAGCTACAATCCCAACCCTCATGTAGGTATTCTGAGGTTATTGAATGACTTGCACACTACCTTAAGATTGTTTAATGCTTCCTCAAAGATCTGACTGTTTATCAATGTGCTATGTTCCTCCTACGCCTGGCAGTGATTGTCTTGTGTGTACCTTGAAGTCGTACTGAAAATAAATAAGTGACTGAGTACAGTGGCCTATGTCTGTCATCCCAGATGCTTCTCTCTCTCTCTCTCTCTCTCTCTCTCTCTCTCTCTCTCTCTCTCTCAGCTGAGGCAGGAGGATCCAGAGTTTAAAGCCACCCTCAGCAAAAGTGAGACACTAAGCAACTCAGTGAGACCCTGTCTCTAAGTAACATACTAGATAGGTAGGGCTAGGGGATGTGGCTCAGTAGTCAGTGAGTGCCCCTGAGTTCAATCCCTGTTTACAGGCCTCCTCCAATAAATAAACAAACAGATAAATAAATAAATAAATAGATAGATAGATAGATAGATAAATAAATAAATAAATAAGTTTATTTTGTCTATTTAGGTGATGATGATGATGATGATTTTAATGTGGTGCTGGGATTGAACCCTGTGCCTCATGCGTACTTGGTAAGTGCTGTACCACTGAGCCACAACACCAGAATGACAACACCGTGAAGTGCTCTTGCTCAGACTGTGGTCTCCTGTGTGGCTGGGGAGGGCAGGGGTTGGGTCCATTTAGGGCTGACAGATATTGTTGCCCTGCTACGTCTTAGATGAAACAGTGCGTAATATGTGCACACAGATAAAAATGAAGGTAGAGATGGCAAGCTTTCTCCAGCTTTATTTATCCCAGAGCATGTGGTGTTTCAGTCTAGGGCAACAGACCATGCTTTTTAGCCAAGGCAGCCTCTCTTAGAGCCCTGTTACAGCTTCTGATTACTAAGTACCTAAATGTAAAATTTGGCTCTGTGATATTGATAGATTAAAAAAAAAAAAAAAAAAAAAAAAGATAAAATGGCCAAACAGACAAAATAGAACTCCACAAGGAAGCATCCTTTTTCCTATTAGGATTAGTATTCTTTTTTTTTTTTTTTTTCTCCTGTTTCGTAGTATGTTGTCGGTGGACAGCACACCTTCTTTCGATTTGTTCCTTTTTGTATATGGCGTGCTAAGGCTCAGACTCTGTGCTAGGCCGGCCCTCTGCCACTGACCCAAAGACATAGACAGCCCCTAGACAAGAAAGGATTCTCAGAGGCTGGTCATCTTCCAATTTTTTTTTTTTTTTTTTTTTTGTACAGAAAAAGGAGGAAACACAAAGCCCAAAGACCAGCAGATCAAATTCCCAAGCAACCGATGTCAAACTGATTTTTACATGTTTCTGTCAATTCCTACATCGTCTGGATGGATCCAACCGTGGCCTATCAGTCTGCCTGTCTAATTGTGGCTTCACCGTGGTGGTTTCGGTTTTGAACTCCCACAGCGCCCGTGTCCCCCGCCGGATTCTCTAGGGGTGCTGGGCAGACTGCCGGCGCCTCCCGCTGCTGCGGGGGACCCTGGGGGAGGGGGAGAGGCGGCGGCTGGTGGCACGTGCCCGGGTGACTTTCTACGACCCCTGCGGAGCAGATCCCGCTGACACCGACCGACCGAGGTTCCGCGTCCCTTCAGCCTGATTTGGTTGACGGTTTTCGAGCTCCCCCTGGTGGCCGCTTTTATAGGAGCGTCTTAATCCAATTCTGAGAAGTATCTGTTCAGGTCCTTGGCCCATGGATTGATTGGATTTTTTGTTCGATTCTTTTTTTTTTTCTTTTTGCTTTCTGTCCCCCCCCCCACCCCCGTTGTTGTTGTTGTTGTTGTTGTTGTTGTTGTTGTTTCGCTCTGGGGCAAGGGCCCACACTTTTTAGCCGAGGCAGCCGCTCTTAGAGCCCTGTTACAGCTCCTGATTACCAAGTGCCTAAAGGTAAAATTTGGCCCTGTGACCCAATGGAAAATGACTTGCCATTCAAGAATATGCTCATTTCTTAGGGAAAACAACAACAGCAGCAGCAACAGAAACAGCACCCCCCCCCCCAAAAAAAAAAAAAAGATAAATAAAGACACAAATACAAATAAGAATTCATGGGCTGGAGATGTGGCTCAAGTGGTAACGCGCTCCTCTGTCCTGCTGGGTTCCAGCCTCAGCACCGCATAAAATAAACATGTTGTGTTCACTGAATACTGAAAAACAAACATAAAAAATATTCAAAATATTCTCTCTCTCTCTCTCTCTCTCTCTCTCCCCCCCCCCCCCCCCCCGGTCTTTAAAAAAGAAAGATAAGTAAAAGTTTAAAAAGGGGCTGGGGATGTGGCTCAAGCAGCAGCGCGCTCGCCTGGCATGCGTGCGGCCGGGATTCGTCCCTCAGCACCACATACAAACAAAGATGTTGTGTCCGTCCGCCGAAAACTAAAAAGTAAATATCAAAGTTCTCTCTCACTCTTTGTTAAAACAAAACAAAACAAAACAAACAAACAAACAAACAGACAAAAAAAAAAAAAAAAAAGATAATGCGGCCAGACAGACAAAATAGAACTCCACAAGGAAAAATCCTTTTTCCTATCATGATCAGTATTCTTTTTTTTCATTTTTGGAGTAGTTGTAGGTGGACAGCACGCCTTCTTTCGACTTGTTCCTTTTTGTATGCCGCGCTAAGGCTCAAACCCAGCGCCTCCTATGTGCTAGGCCGGCCCTCTGCCACTGAACCACAGACAGAGAGGAGGGAGGATTCTCAGAGGCTGTTCATCTTCCC
>NW_027552315.1:0-27573 GCF_045843805.1 Urocitellus parryii
GCTCCATGCAGAGACTATGAGAATCATGTCCAATGAAAGAGGTTGCCAAGCTTCCAAAAAACGACGAGTTTCCTGAAATCTCAGCAAATATTTTTTCACCCAATCTTGATGATACTGGCAGGTAATGATAAGTACACACCACACTTGGCTCACCAAATTTCGTTCTTCTATGTTAAACCCGTTCCTTTGCCCGTAACCGTTTTCATGTTAGGTTTCACTCTGTTTTCTCCTATAGGATACATGTAGTTGGAACTCTAAATCAAACACGGTTTGTGCTAGCTCTTTGAAACTTGGCACAATAATGTAGTTCCAAGTTCTATCACTATGGTTTGTGTCCTATTGAAGTAGCCCCAAGCAGAGACTGACGAGAATCACTTTCATTGAAAGGGGTTGCCAAGTTTCCACAAAACTACGAGTTCCTGAAATCTTAGCAAACATTTTTTCACCCAATCTTGATGATACTTACAGGTAATGATCAGTACACCAATCCCACTTGGCTCACCAAATTTCGTTCTTCTAGATTAAATCGTTCTTTGCAGTAACCGTTTTCATGTTTAGGTTTCACTCTGTTTCTCCTATATGGATACATGTAGTTGGAACTCTAAATCAACACGGTTTGTGCTAGCTCTTTGAAACTTGGCACAATAATGTAGTTCCAAGTTCTATCACTATGGTTTTGTGTCCTATTGAAGTAGCCCAAAGCAGAGACTGACGAGAATCACTTTCATTGAAAGGGGTTGCCAAGCTTCCACAAAACTACGAGTTTCCTGAAATCTCAGCAAACATTTTTTCACCAATCTTGATGATACTGGCAGGTAATGATCAGTACACCAATCCCACTTGACTCACCAAATTTCGTTCTTCTTGGTTAAACCGTTCCTTTGCAGTAACCGTTTCCTGTTTAGGTTCACTCTGTTTTCTCCTATATGGATACATGTAGTTGGAACTCTAAATCAAACACGGTTTGTGCTAGCTCTTTGAAACTTGGCACAATAATGTAGTTCCAAGTTCTATCACTATGGATTGTGTCCTATTGAAGTAGCCCCAAGCAGAGACTGACGAAAATCACTTTCATTGAAAGGGGTTGCCAAGCTTCCCAAAAACTACGAGTTTCCTGAAATCTCAGCAAAAATTTTTTCACCCAATCTTGATGATACTGGCAGGTAATGATCAGTACACCAATCCCACTTGACTCACCAAATTTCGTTCTTCTTGGTTAAACCGTTCCTTTGCAGTAACCGTTTTCATTTTTAGGTTTCACTCTGTTTTCTCCTATATGGATACATGTAGTTGGAACTCTAAATCAAACACGGTTTGTGCTAGCTCTTTGAAACTTGGCACAATAATGTAGTTCCAAGTTCTATCGCTATGGTTTGTGTTCTATTGAAGTAGCCCGAAGCAGAGACTGACGAAAATCACTTTCATTGAAAGGGGTTGCCAAGCTTCCCAAAACCTACGAGTTTCCTGAAATCTCAGCAAACATTTTTTCACCAAATCTTGATGATACTGGCAGGTAATGATCAGTACACCAATCCCACTTGACTCACCAAATTTCGTTCTTCTTGGTTAAACCGTTCCTTTGCAGTAACCGTTTTCATTTTTAGGTTTCACTCTGTTTTCTCCTATATGGATACATGTAGTTGGAACTCTAAATCAAACACGGTTTGTGCTAGCTCTTTGAAACTTGGCACAATAATGTAGTTCCAAGTTCTATCGCTATGGTTTGTGTTCTATTGAAGTAGCCCCAAGCAGAGACTGACGAAAATCACTTTCATTGAAAGGGGTTGCCAAGCTTCCAAAAACTACGAGTTTCCTGAAATCTCAGCAAACGTTTTTTCACCCAATCTTGATGATACTTTCAGGTAATGATCAGTACACCAATCCCACTTGGCTCACCAAATTTCGTTCTTCTAGATTAAATCGTTCTTTTGCAGTAACCGTTTTCATGTTTAGGTTTCACTCTGTTTTCTCCTATATGGATACATGTAGTTGGAACTCTAAATCAAACACGGTTTGTGCTAGCTCTTTGAAACTTGGCACAATAATGTAGTTCCAAGTTCTATCACTATGGTTTGTGTTCTATTGAAGTAGCCCCAAGCAGAGACTGACGAGAATCACTTTCATTGAAAGGGGTTGCCAAGCTTCCACAAAACTACGAGTTTCCTGAAATCTCAGCAAACGTTTTTTCACCAATCTTGATGATACTTTCAGGTAATGATCAGTACACCAATCGCACTTGGCTCACCAAATTTCGTTCTTCTAGGTTAAACTGTTCCTTTGCAGTAACCGTTTTCATGTTTAGGTTTCACTCTGTTTTCTCCTATATGGATACATGTAGTTGGAACTCTAAATCAAACACGGTTTGTGCTAGCTCTTTGAAACTTCGCACAATAATGTAGTTCCAAGTTCTATCACTATGGTTTGTGTCCTATTGAAGTAGCCCAAAGCAGAGACTGACGAGAATCACTTTCATTGAAAGGGGTTGCCAAGCTTCCACAAAACTACGAGTTTCCTGAAATCTCAGCAAACATTTTTTCACCCAATCTTGATGATACTGGCAGGTAATGATCAGTACACCATCCCACTTGACTCACCAAATTTCGTTCTTCTTGGTTAAACCGTTCCTTTGCAGTAACCGTTTTCATGTTTAGGTTTCACTCTGTTTTCTCCTATATGGATACATGTAGTTGGAACTCTAAATCAAACACGGTTTGTGCTAGCTCTTTGAAACTTGGCACAATAATGTAGTTCCAAGTTCTATCACTATGGATTGTGTCCTATTGAAGTAGCCCCAAGCAGAGACTGACGAGAATCACTTTCATTGAAAGGGGTTGCCAAGCTTCCACAAAACTACGAGTTTCCTGAAATCTCAGCAAACGTTTTTTTCACCCAATCTTGATTATACTTTCAGGTAATGATCAGTACACCAATCCCACTTGGCTCACCAAATTTCGTTGTTCTACATTAAATCGTTCTTTTGCAGTAACCGTTTTCATGTTTAGGTTTCACTCTGTTTTCTCCTATATGGATACATGTAGTTGGAACTCTAAATCAAACATGGTTTGTGCTAGCTCTTTGAAACTTGGCACAATAATGTAGTTCTAAGTTCTATTGCTATGGTTTGTGTTCTATTGAAGTAGCCCCAAGCAGAGACTGACGAAAATCACTTTCATTGAAAGGGGTTGCCAAGCTTCCCAAAAACTACGAGTTTCCTGAAATCTCAGCAAACATTTTTTCACCCAATATTGATGATACTGGCAGGTAATGATCAGTACACCAATCCCAGTTGACTCACCAAATTTCGTTCTTCTTGGTTAAACCGTTCCTTTTAGTAACCGTTTTCATTTTTAGGTTTCACTCTGTTTTCTCCTATATGGATACTTGTAGTTGGAACTCTAAATCAAACACGGTTTGTGCTAGCTCTTTGAAACTTGGCACAATAATGTAGTTCCAAGTTCTATCGCTATGGTTTGTGTTCTATTGAAGTAGCCCCAAGCAGAGACTGACGAAAATCACTTTCATTGAAAGGGGTTGCCAAGCTTCCACAAAACTACGAGTTTCCTGAAATCTCAGCAAACGTTTTTTCACCCAATCTTGATGATACTTTCAGGTAATGATCAGTACACCAATCCCACTTGGCTCACCAAATTTCGTTCTTCTAGATTAAATCGTTCTTTTGCAGTAACCGTTTTCATGTTTAGGTTTCACTCTGTTTTCTCCTATATGGATACATGTAGTTGGAACTCTAAATCAAACACGGTTTGTGCTAGCTCTTTGAAACTTGGCACAATAATGTAGTTTCCAAGTTCTATCACTATGGTTTGTGTCCTATTGAAGTAGCCCCAAGCAGAGACTGACGAGAATCACTTTCATTGAAAGGGGTTGCCAGGCTTCCACAAAACTACGAGTTTCCTGAAATCTCAGCAAACGTTTTTTCACCCAATCTTGATGACACTTTCAGGTAATGATCAGTACACCAATCCAACTTGGCTCACTAAATTTCGTTGTTCTACATTAAATCGTTCTTTTGCAGTAACCGTTTTCATGTTTAGGTTTCACTCTGTTTCTCCTATATGGATACATGTAGTTGGAACTCTAAATCAAACACGGTTTGTGCTAGCTCTTTGAAACTTGGCACAATAAATGTAGTTCCAAGTTCTATCGCTATGGTTTGTGTTCTATTGAAGTAGCCCCAAGCAGAGACTGACGAGAATCACTTTCATTGAAAGGGGTTGCCAAGCTTCCACAAAACTACGAGTTTCCTGAAATCTCAGCAAACGTTTTTTCACCCAATCTTGATGATACTTTCAGGTAATGATCAGTACACCAATCCCACTTGGTTCACCAAATTTCGTTCTTCTAGATTAAATCGTTCTTTTGCAGTAACCGTTTTCATGTTTAGGTTTCACTCTGTTTTCTCCTATATGGATACATGTAGTTGGAACTCTAAATCAAACACGGTTTGTGCTAGCTCTTTGAAACTTGGCACAATAATGTAGTTCCAAGTTCTATCACTATGGTTTGTGTCCTATTGAAGTAGCCCAAAGCAGAGACTGACGAGAATCACTTTCATTGAAAGGGGTTGCCAAGCTTCCACAAAACTACGAGTTTCCTGAAATCTCAGCAAACGTTTTTTCACCCAATCTTGATGATACTTTCAGGTAATGATCAGTACACCAATCGCACTTGGTTCACCAAATTTCGTTCTTCTAGATTAAATCGTTCTTTTGCAGTAACCGTTTTCATGTTTAGGTTTCACTCTGTTTTCTCCTATATGGATACATGTAGTTGGAACTCTAAATCAAACACGGTTTGTGCTAGCTCTTTGAAACTTGGCACAATAATGTAGTTCCAAGTTCTATCGCTATGGTTTGGTGTTCTATTGAAGTAGCCCCAAGCAGAGACTGACGAGAAATCACTTTCATTGAAAGGGGGTTGCCAAGCTTCCCAAAAACTACGAGTTTCCTGAAATCTCAGCAAACATTTTTTCACCCAATCTTGATGATACTGGAAGGTAATGATCAGTACACCAATCCCACTTGACTCACCAAATTTCGTTCTTCTTGGTTAAACCGTTCCTTTCCAGTAACCGTTTTCATGTTTAGGTTTCACTCTGTTTTCTCCTATATGGATACATGTAGTTGGAACTCTAAATCAAACACGGTTTGTGCTAGCTCTTTGAAACTTGGCACAATAATGTAGTTCCAAGTTCTATCACTATGGATTGTGTCCTATTGAAGTAGCCCCAAGCAGAGACTGACGAGAATCACTTTCATTGAAAGGGGTTGCTAAGCTTCCACAAAACTACGAGATTCCTGAAATCTCAGCAAACGTTTTTTCACCCAATCTTGATTATACTTTCAGGTAATGATCAGTACACCAATCCCACTTGGCTCACCAAATTTCGTTGTTCTAGATTAAATTGTTCTTTTGCAGTAACCGTTTTCATGTTTAGGTTTCACTCTGTTTTCTCCTATATGGATACATGTAGTTGGAACTCTAAATCAAACATGGTTTGTGCTAGCTCTTTGAAACTTGGCACAATAATGTAGTTCCAAGTTCTATCGCTATGGTTTGTGTTCTATTGAAGTAGCCCCAAGCAGAGACTGACGAAAATCACTTTCATTGAAAGGGGTTGCCAAGCTTCCAAAACTACGAGTTTCCTGAAATCTCAGCAAACATTTTTTCACCCAATCTTGATGCTACTGGCAGGTAATGATCAGTACACCAATCCCAGTTGACTCACCAAATTTCGTTCTTCTTGGTTAAACCCTTCCTTTTAGTAACCGTTTTCATGTTTAGGTTTCACTCTGTTTTCTCCTATATGGATACATGTAGTTGGAACTCTAAATCAAACACGGTTTGTGCTAGCTCTTTGAAACTTGGCACAATATGTAGTTCCAAGTTCTATCACTATGGTTTGTGTCCTATTGAAGTAGCCCAAGCAGAGACTGACGAGAATCACTTTCATTGAAAGGGGTTGCCAGGCTTCCACAAAACTACGAGTTTCCTGAAATCTCAGCAAACGTTTTTTCACCCAATCTTGATGACACTTTCAGGTAATGATCAGTACACCAATCCAACTTGGCTCACTAAATTTCGTTGTTCTACATTAAATCGTTCTTTTGCAGTAACCGTTTTCATGTTTAGGTTTCACTCTGTTTTCTCCTATATGGATACATGTAGTTGGAACTCTAAATCAAACACGGTTTGTGCTAGCTCTTTGAAACTTGGCACAATAATGTAGTTCCAAGTTCTATCGCTATGGTTGTGTTCTATTGAAGTAGCCCCAAGCAGAGACTGACGAAAATCACTTTCATTGAAAGGGGTTGCCAAGCTTCCCAAAAACTACGAGTTTCCTGAAATCTCAGCAAACATTTTTTCACCCAATCTTGATGATACTCTCAGGTAATGATCAGTACACCAATCCCACTTGACTCACCAAATTTCGTTCTTCTTGGTTAAACCGTTCCTTTGCAGTAACCGTTTTCATTTTTAGGTTTCACTCTGTTTTCTCCTATATGGATACATGTAGTTGGAACTCTAAATCAAACACGGTTTGTGCTAGCTCTTTGAAACTTGGCACAATAATGTAGTTCCAAGTTCTATCGCTATGGTTTGTGTTCTATTGAAGTAGCCCCAAGCAGAGACTGACGAAAATCACTTTCATTGAAAGGGGTTGCCAAGCTTCCCAAAAACTACGAGTTTCCTGAAATCTCAGCAAACATTTTTTCACCCAATCTTGATGATACTGGCAGGTAATGATCAGTACACCAATCCCACTTGACTCACCAAATTTCGTTCTTCTTGGTTAAACCGTTCCTTTGCAGTAACCGTTTTCATTTTTAGGTTTCACTCTCTTTTCTCCTATATGGATACATGTAGTTGGAACTCTAAATCAAACACGGTTTGTGCTAGCTCTTTGAAACTTGGCACAATAATGTAGTTCCAAGTTCTATCGCTATGGTTTGTGTTCTATTGAAGTAGCCCCAAGCAGAGACTGATGAAAATCACTTTCATTGAAAGGGGTTGCCAAGCTTCCACAAAACTACGAGTTTCCTGAAATCTCAGCAAACGTTTTTTCACCCAATCTTGATGATACTTTCAGGTAATGATTAGTACACCAATCCCACTTGGCTCACCAAATTTCGTTCTTCTAGATTAAATCGTTCTTTTGCAGTAACCGTTTTCATGTTTAGGTTTCACTCTGTTTTCTCCTATATGGATACATGTAGTTGGAACTCTAAATCAAACACGGTTTGTGCTAGCTCTTTGAAACTTGGCACAATAATGTAGTTCCAAGTTCTATCTCTATGGCTTGTGTCCTATTGAAGTTGCTCCAAGCAGAGACTATGAGAATCATGTCCAATGAAAGAGGTTGCCAAGCTTCCAAAAAACGACGAGTTTCCTGAAATCTCAGCAAATATTTTTTCACCCAATCTTGATGATACTGGCAGGTAATGATAAGTACACCAACCACACTTGGCTCACCAAATTTCGTTCTTCTAGGTTAAACCGTTCCTTTGCCGTAACCGTTTTCATGTTTAGGTTTCACTCTGTTTTCTCCTATATGGATACATGTAGTTGGAACTCTAAATCAAACACGGTTTGTGCTAGCTCTTTGAAACTTGGCACAATAATGTAGTTCCAAGTTCTATCACTATGGTTTGTGTCCTATTGAAGTAGCCCCAAGCAGAGACTGACGAGAATCACTTTCATTGAAAGGGGTTGCCAAGTTTCCACAAAACTACGAGTTTCCTGAAATCTTAGCAAACATTTTTTCACCCAATCTTGATGATACTTACAGGTAATGATCAGTACACCAATCCCACTTGGCTCACCAAATTTCGTTCTTCTAGATTAAATCGTTCTTTTGCAGTAACCGTTTTCATGTTTAGGTTTCACTCTGTTTTCTCCTATATGGATACATGTAGTTGGAACTCTAAATCAAACACGGTTTGTGCTAGCTCTTTGAAACTTGGCACAATAATGTAGTTCCAAGTTCTATCACTATGGTTTGTGTCCTATTGAAGTAGCCAAAGCAGAGACTGACGAGAATCACTTTCATTGAAAGGGGTTGCCAAGCTTCCACAAAACTACGAGTTTCCTGAAATCTCAGCAAACATTTTTTCACCCAATCTTGATGATACTGGCAGGTAATGATCAGTACACCAATCCACTTGACTCACCAAATTTCGTTCTTCTTGGTTAAACCGTTCCTTTGCAGTAACCGTTTTCCTGTTTAGGTTTCACTCTGTTTTCTCCTATATGGATACATGTAGTTGGAACTCTAAATCAAACACGGTTTGTGCTAGCTCTTTGAAACTTGGCACAATAATGTAGTTCCAAGTTCTATCACTATGGATTGTGTCCTATTGAAGTAGCCCCAAGCAGAGACTGACGAAAATCACTTTCATTGAAAGGGGTTGCCAAGCTTCCCAAAAACTACGAGTTTCCTGAAATCTCAGCAAAAATTTTTTCACCCAATCTTGATGATACTGGCAGGTAATGATCAGTACACCAATCCCACTTGACTCACCAAATTTCGTTCTTCTTGGTTAAACCGTTCCTTTGCAGTAACCGTTTTCATTTTTAGGTTTCACTCTGTTTTCTCCTATATGGATACATGTAGTTGGAACTCTAAATCAAACACGGTTTGTGCTAGCTCTTTGAAACTTGGCACAATAATGTAGTTCCAAGTTCTATCGCTATGGTTTGTGTTCTATTGAAGTAGCCCGAAGCAGAGACTGACGAAAATCACTTTCATTGAAAGGGGTTGCCAAGCTTCCCAAAACCTACAGGAGTTTCCTGAAATCTCAGCAAACATTTTTTCACCAAATCTTGATGATACTGGCAGGTAATGATCAGTACACCAATCCCACTTGACTCACCAAATTTCGTTCTTCTTGGTTAAACCGTTCCTTTGCAGTAACCGTTTTCATTTTTAGGTTTCACTCTGTTTTCTCCTATATGGATACATGTAGTTGGAACTCTAAATCAAACACGGTTTGTGCTAGCTCTTTGAAACTTGGCACAATAATGTAGTTCCAAGTTCTATCGCTATGGTTTGTGTTCTATTGAAGTAGCCCCAAGCAGAGACTGACGAAAATCACTTTCATTGAAAGGGGTTGCCAAGCTTCCCAAAAACTACGAGTTTCCTGAAATCTCAGCAAACGTTTTTTCACCCAATCTTGATGATACTTTCAGGTAATGATCAGTACACCAATCCCACTTGGCTCACCAAATTTCGTTCTTCTAGATTAAATCGTTCTTTTGCAGTAACCGTTTTCATGTTTAGGTTTCACTCTGTTTTCTCCTATATGGATACATGTAGTTGGAACTCTAAATCAAACACGGTTTGTGCTAGCTCTTTGAAACTTGGCACAATAATGTAGTTCCAAGTTCTATCGCTATGGTTTGTGTTCTATTGAAGTAGCCCCAAGCAGAGACTGACGAGAATCACTTTCATTGAAAGGGGTTGCCAAGCTTCCACAAAACTACGAGTTTCCTGAAATCTCAGCAAACGTTTTTTCACCAATCTTGATGATACTTTCAGGTAATGATCAGTACACCAATCGCACTTGGCTCACCAAATTTCGTTCTTCTAGGTTAAACTGTTCCTTTGCAGTAACCGTTTTCATGTTTAGGTTTCACTCTGTTTTCTCCTATATGGATACATGTAGTTGGAACTCTAAATCAAACACGGTTTGTGCTAGCTCTTTGAAACTTCGCACAATAATGTAGTTCCAAGTTCTATCACTATGGTTTGTGTCCTATTGAAGTAGCCCAAAGCAGAGACTGACGAGAATCACTTTCATTGAAAGGGGTTGCCAAGCTTCCACAAAACTACGAGTTTCCTGAAATCTCAGCAAACATTTTTTCACCCAATCTTGATGATACTGGCAGGTAATGATCAGTACACCAATCCCACTTGACTCACCAAATTTCGTTCTTCTTGGTTAAACCGTTCCTTTGCAGTAACCGTTTTCATGTTTAGGTTTCACTCTGTTTTCTCCTATATGGATACATGTAGTTGGAACTCTAAATCAAACACGGTTTGTGCTAGCTCTTTGAAACTTGGCACAATAATGTAGTTCCAAGTTCTATCACTATGGATTGTGTCCTATTGAAGTAGCCCCAAGCAGAGACTGACGAGAATCACTTTCATTGAAAGGGGTTGCCAAGCTTCCACAAAACTACGAGTTTCCTGAAATCTCAGCAAACGTTTTTTTCACCCAATCTTGATTATACTTTCAGGTAATGATCAGTACACCAATCCCACTTGGCTCACCAAATTTCGTTGTTCTACATTAAATCGTTCTTTTGCAGTAACCGTTTTCATGTTTAGGTTTCACTCTGTTTTCTCCTATATGGATACATGTAGTTGGAACTCTAAATCAAACATGGTTTGTGCTAGCTCTTTGAAACTTGGCACAATAATGTAGTTCTAAGTTCTATTGCTATGGTTTGTGTTCTATTGAAGTAGCCCCAAGCAGAGACTGACGAAAATCACTTTCATTGAAAGGGGTTGCCAAGCTTCCCAAAAACTACGAGTTTCCTGAAATCTCAGCAAACATTTTTTCACCCAATATTGATGATACTGGCAGGTAATGATCAGTACACCAATCCCAGTTGACTCACCAAATTTCGTTCTTCTTGGTTAAACCGTTCCTTTTAGTAACCGTTTTCATTTTTAGGTTTCACTCTGTTTTCTCCTATATGGATACATGTAGTTGGAACTCTAAATCAAACACGGTTTGTGCTAGCTCTTTGAAACTTGGCACAATAATGTAGTTCCAAGTTCTATCGCTATGGTTTGTGTTCTATTGAAGTAGCCCCAAGCAGAGACTGACGAAAATCACTTTCATTGAAAGGGGTTGCCAAGCTTCCACAAAACTACGAGTTTCCTGAAATCTCAGCAAACGTTTTTTCACCCAATCTTGATGATACTTTCAGGTAATGATCAGTACACCAATCCCACTTGGCTCACCAAATTTCGTTCTTCTAGATTAAATCGTTCTTTTGCAGTTACCGTTTTCATGTTTAGGTTTCACTCTGTTTTCTCCTATATGGATACATGTAGTTGGAACTCTAAATCAAACACGGTTTGTGCTAGCTCTTTGAAACTTGGCACAATAATGTAGTTCCAAGTTCTATCACTATGGTTTGTGTCCTATTGAAGTAGCCCCAAGCAGAGACTGACGAGAATCACTTTCATTGAAAGGGGTTGCCAGGCTTCCACAAAACTACGAGTTTCCTGAAATCTCAGCAAACGTTTTTTCACCCAATCTTGATGACACTTTCAGGTAATGATCAGTACACCAATCCAACTTGGCTCACTAAATTTCGTTGTTCTACATTAAATCGTTCTTTTGCAGTAACCGTTTTCATGTTTAGGTTTCACTCTGTTTTCTCCTATATGGATACATGTAGTTGGAACTCTAAATCAAACACGGTTTGTGCTAGCTCTTTGAAACTTGGCACAATAATGTAGTTCCAAGTTCTATCGCTATGGTTTGTGTTCTATTGAAGTAGCCCCAAGCAGAGACTGACGAAAATCACTTTCATTGAAAGGGGTTGCCAAGCTTCCCAAAAACTACGAGTTTCCTGAAATCTCAGCAAACATTTTTTCACCCAATCTTGATGATACTGGCAGGTAATGATCAGTACACCAATCCCACTTGACTCACCAAATTTCGTTCTTCTTGGTTAAACCGTTCCTTTGCAGTAACAGTTTTCATTTTTAGGTTTCACTCTGTTTTCTCCTATATGGATACATGTAGTTGGAACTCTAAATCAAACACGGTTTGTGCTAGCTCTTTGAAACTTGGCACAATAATGTAGTTCCAAGTTCTATCGCTATGTTTTGTGTTCTATTGAAGTAGCCCCAAGCAGAGACTGACGAAAATCACTTTCATTGAAAGGGGTTGCCAAGCTTCCCAAAACCTACGAGTTTCCTGAAATCTCAGCAAACATTTTTTCACCAAATCTTGATGATACTGGCAGGTAATGATCAGTACACCAATCCCACTTGACTCACCAAATTTCGTTCTTCTTGGTTAAACCATTCCTTTGCAGTAACCGTTTTCATTTTTAGGTTTCACTCTGTTTTCTCCTATATGGATACATGTAGTTGGAACTCTAAATCAAACACGGTTTGTGCTAGCTCTTTGAAACTTGGCACAATAATGTAGTTCCAAGTTCTATCGCTATGGTTTGTGTTCTATTGAAGTAGCCCCAAGCAGAGACTGACGAAAATCACTTTCATTGAAAGGGGTTGCCAAGCTTCCACAAAACTACGAGTTTCCTGAAATCTCAGCAAACGTTTTTTCACCCAATCTTGATGATACTTTCAGGTAATGATCAGTACACCAATCCCACTTGGCTCACCAAATTTCGTTCTTCTAGATTAAATCGTTCTTTTGCAGTAACCGTTTTCATGTTTAGGTTTCACTCTGTTTTCTCCTATATGGATACATGTAGTTGGAACTCTAAATCAAACACGGTTTGTGCTAGCTCTTTGAAACTTGGCACAATAATGTAGTTCCAAGTTCTAT
This sequence comes from Urocitellus parryii, assembly GCF_045843805.1. Taxonomy (NCBI): domain Eukaryota; kingdom Metazoa; phylum Chordata; class Mammalia; order Rodentia; family Sciuridae; genus Urocitellus; species Urocitellus parryii. The sequence goes on from NW_027552315.1 coordinate 12,558, forward strand.
CTCTATGGCTTGTGTCCTATTGAAGTTGCTCCAAGCAGAGACTATGAGAATCATGTCCAATGAAAGAGGTTGCCAAGCTTCCAAAAAACGACGAGTTTCCTGAAATCTCAGCAAATATTTTTTCACCCAATCTTGATGATACTGGCAGGTAATGATAAGTACACCAACCACACTTGGCTCACCAAATTTCGTTCTTCTAGGTTAAACCGTTCCTTTGCCGTAACCGTTTTCTTGTTTAGGTTTCACTCTGTTTTCTCCTATATGGATACATGTAGTTGGAACTCTAAATCAAACACGGTTTGTGCTAGCTCTTTGAAACTTGGCACAATAATGTAGTTCCAAGTTCTATCACTATGGTTTGTGTCCTATTGAAGTAGCCCAAAGCAGAGACTGACGAGAATCACTTTCATTGAAAGGGGTTGCCAAGCTTCCACAAAACTACGAGTTTCCTGAAATCTCAGCAAACATTTTTTCACCCAATCTTGATGATACTGGCAGGTAATGATCAGTACACCAATCCCACTTGACTCACCAAATTTCGTTCTTCTTGGTTAAACCGTTCCTTTGCAGTAACCGTTTTCCTGTTTAGGTTTCACTCTGTTTTCTCCTATATGGATACATGTAGTTGGAACTCTAAATCAAACACGGTTTGTGCTAGCTCTTTGAAACTTGGCACAATAATGTAGTTCCAAGTTCTATCACTATGGATTGTGTCCTATTGAAGTAGCCCCAAGCAGAGACTGACGAAAATCACTTTCATTGAAAGGGGTTGCCAAGCTTCCCAAAAACTACGAGTTTCCTGAAATCTCAGCAAACATTTTTTCACCCAATCTTGATGATACTGGCAGGTAATGATCAGTACACCAATCCCACTTGACTCACCAAATTTCGTTCTTCTTGGTTAAACCGTTCCTTTGCAGTAACCGTTTTCATTTTTAGGTTTCACTCTGTTTTCTCCTATATGGATACATGTAGTTGGAACTCTAAATCAAACACGGTTTGTGCTAGCTCTTTGAAACTTGGCACAATAATGTAGTTCCAAGTTCTATCGCTATGGTTTGTGTTCTATTGAAGTAGCCCGAAGCAGAGACTGACGAAAATCACTTTCATTGAAAGGGGTTGCCAAGCTTCCCAAAACCTACGAGTTTCCTGAAATCTCAGCAAACATTTTTTCACCAAATCTTGATGATACTGGCAGGTAATGATCAGTACACCAATCCCACTTGACTCACCAAATTTCGTTCTTCTTGGTTAAACCGTTCCTTTGCAGTAACCGTTTTCATTTTTAGGTTTCACTCTGTTTTCTCCTATATGGATACATGTAGTTGGAACTCTAAATCAAACACGGTTTGTGCTAGCTCTTTGAAACTTGGCACAATAATGTAGTTCCAAGTTCTATCGCTATGGTTTGTGTTCTATTGAAGTAGCCCCAAGCAGAGACTGACGAAAATCACTTTCATTGAAAGGGGTTGCCAAGCTTCCACAAAACTACGAGTTTCCTGAAATCTCAGCAAACGTTTTTTCACCCAATCTTGATGATACTTTCAGGTAATGATCAGTACACCAATCCCACTTGGCTCACCAAATTTCGTTCTTCTAGATTAAATCGTTCTTTTGCAGTAACCGTTTTCATGTTTAGGTTTCACTCTGTTTTCTGCTATATGGATACATGTAGTTGGAACTCTAAATCAAACACGGTTTGTGCTAGCTCTTTGAAACTTGGCACAATAATGTAGTTCCAAGTTCTATCACTATGGTTTGTGTTCTATTGAAGTAGCCCCAAGCAGAGACTGACGAGAATCACTTTCATTGAAAGGGGTTGCCAAGCTTCCACAAAACTACGAGTTTCCTGAAATCTCAGCAAACGTTTTTTCACCAATCTTGATGATACTTTCAGGTAATGATCAGTACACCAATCGCACTTGGCTCACCAAATTTCGTTCTTCTAGGTTAAACTGTTCCTTTGCAGTAACCGTTTTCATGTTTAGGTTTCACTCTGTTTTCTCCTATATGGATACATGTAGTTGGAACTCTAAATCAAACACGGTTTGTGCTAGCTCTTTGAAACTTCGCACAATAATGTAGTTCCAAGTTCTATCACTATGGTTTGTGTCCTATTGAAGTAGCCCAAAGCAGAGACTGACGAGAATCACTTTCATTGAAAGGGGTTGCCAAGCTTCCACAAAACTACGAGTTTCCTGAAATCTCAGCAAACATTTTTTCACCCAATCTTGATGATACTGGCAGGTAATGATCAGTACACCAATCCCACTTGACTCACCAAATTTCGTTCTTCTTGGTTAAACCGTTCCTTTGCAGTAACCGTTTTCATGTTTAGGTTTCACTCTGTTTTCTCCTATATGGATACATGTAGTTGGAACTCTAAATCAAACACGGTTTGTGCTAGCTCTTTGAAACTTGGCACAATAATGTAGTTCCAAGTTCTATCACTATGGATTGTGTCCTATTGAAGTAGCCCCAAGCAGAGACTGACGAGAATCACTTTCATTGAAAGGGGTTGCCAAGCTTCCACAAAACTACGAGTTTCCTGAAATCTCAGCAAACGTTTTTTTCACCCAATCTTGATTATACTTTCAGGTAATGATCAGTACACCAATCCCACTTGGCTCACCAAATTTCGTTGTTCTACATTAAATCGTTCTTTTGCAGTAACCGTTTTCATGTTTAGGTTTCACTCTGTTTTCTCCTATATGGATACATGTAGTTGGAACTCTAAATCAAACATGGTTTGTGCTAGCTCTTTGAAACTTGGCACAATAATGTAGTTCTAAGTTCTATTGCTATGGTTTGTGTTCTATTGAAGTAGCCCCAAGCAGAGACTGACGAAAATCACTTTCATTGAAAGGGGTTGCCAAGCTTCCCAAAAACTACGAGTTTCCTGAAATCTCAGCAAACATTTTTTCACCCAATATTGATGATACTGGCAGGTAATGATCAGTACACCAATCCCAGTTGACTCACCAAATTTCGTTCTTCTTGGTTAAACCGTTCCTTTTAGTAACCGTTTTCATTTTTAGGTTTCACTCTGTTTTCTCCTATATGGATACATGTAGTTGGAACTCTAAATCAAACACGGTTTGTGCTAGCTCTTTGAAACTTGGCACAATAATGTAGTTCCAAGTTCTATCGCTATGGTTTGTGTTCTATTGAAGTAGCCCCAAGCAGAGACTGACGAAAATCACTTTCATTGAAAGGGGTTGCCAAGCTTCCACAAAACTACGAGTTTCCTGAAATCTCAGCAAACGTTTTTTCACCCAATCTTGATGATACTTTCAGGTAATGATCAGTACACCAATCCCACTTGGCTCACCAAATTTCGTTCTTCTAGATTAAATCGTTCTTTTGCAGTTACCGTTTTCATGTTTAGGTTTCACTCTGTTTTCTCCTATATGGATACATGTAGTTGGAACTCTAAATCAAACACGGTTTGTGCTAGCTCTTTGAAACTTGGCACAATAATGTAGTTCCAAGTTCTATCACTATGGTTTGTGTCCTATTGAAGTAGCCCCAAGCAGAGACTGACGAGAATCACTTTCATTGAAAGGGGTTGCCAGGCTTCCACAAAACTACGAGTTTCCTGAAATCTCAGCAAACGTTTTTTCACCCAATCTTGATGACACTTTCAGGTAATGATCAGTACACCAATCCAACTTGGCTCACTAAATTTCGTTGTTCTACATTAAATCGTTCTTTTGCAGTAACCGTTTTCAAGTTTAGGTTTCACTCTGTTTTCTCCTATATGGATACATGTAGTTGGAACTCTAAATCAAACACGGTTTGTGCTAGCTCTTTGAAACTTGGCACAATAATGTAGTTCCAAGTTCTATCGCTATGGTTTGTGTTCTATTGAAGTAGCCCCAAGCAGAGACTGACGAAAATCACTTTCATTGAAAGGGGTTGCCAAGCTTCCCAAAAACTACGAGTTTCCTGAAATCTCAGCAAACATTTTTTCACCCAATCTTGATGATACTGGCAGGTAATGATCAGTACACCAATCCCACTTGACTCACCAAATTTCGTTCTTCTTGGTTAAACCGTTCCTTTGCAGTAACAGTTTTCATTTTTAGGTTTCACTCTGTTTTCTCCTATATGGATACATGTAGTTGGAACTCTAAATCAAACACGGTTTGTGCTAGCTCTTTGAAACTTGGCACAATAATGTAGTTCCAAGTTCTATCGCTATGTTTTGTGTTCTATTGAAGTAGCCCCAAGCAGAGACTGACGAAAATCACTTTCATTGAAAGGGGTTGCCAAGCTTCCCAAAACCTACGAGTTTCCTGAAATCTCAGCAAACATTTTTTCACCAAATCTTGATGATACTGGCAGGTAATGATCAGTACACCAATCCCACTTGACTCACCAAATTTCGTTCTTCTTGGTTAAACCATTCCTTTGCAGTAACCGTTTTCATTTTTAGGTTTCACTCTGTTTTCTCCTATATGGATACATGTAGTTGGAACTCTAAATCAAACACGGTTTGTGCTAGCTCTTTGAAACTTGGCACAATAATGTAGTTCCAAGTTCTATCGCTATGGTTTGTGTTCTATTGAAGTAGCCCCAAGCAGAGACTGACGAAAATCACTTTCATTGAAAGGGGTTGCCAAGCTTCCACAAAACTACGAGTTTCCTGAAATCTCAGCAAACGTTTTTTCACCCAATCTTGATGATACTTTCAGGTAATGATCAGTACACCAATCCCACTTGGCTCACCAAATTTCGTTCTTCTAGATTAAATCGTTCTTTTGCAGTAACCGTTTTCATGTTTAGGTTTCACTCTGTTTTCTCCTATATGGATACATGTAGTTGGAACTCTAAATCAAACACGGTTTGTGCTAGCTCTTTGAAACTTGGCACAATAATGTAGTTCCAAGTTCTATCTCTATGGCTTGTGTCCTATTGAAGTTGCTCCAAGCAGAGACTATGAGAATCATGTCCAATGAAAGGGGTTGCCAAGCTTCCAAAAAACGACGAGTTTCCTGAAATCTCAGCAAATATTTTTTCACCCAATCTTGATGATACTGGCAGGTAATGATAAGTACACCAACCACACTTGGCTCACCAAATTTCGTTCTTCTAGGTTAAACCGTTCCTTTGCCGTAACCGTTTTCATGTTTAGGTTTCACTCTGTTTTCTCCTATATGGATACATGTAGTTGGAACTCTAAATCAAACACGGTTTGTGCTAGCTCTTTGAAACTTGGCACAATAATGTAGTTCCAAGTTCTATCACTATGGTTTGTGTCCTATTGAAGTAGCCCCAAGCAGAGACTGACGAGAATCACTTTCATTGAAAGGGGTTGCCAAGTTTCCACAAAACTACGAGTTTCCTGAAATCTCAGCAAACATTTTTTCACCCAATCTTGATGATACTTACAGGTAATGATCAGTACACCAATCCCACTTGGCTCACCAAATTTCGTTCTTCTAGATTAAATCGTTCTTTTGCAGTAACCGTTTTCATGTTTAGGTTTCACTCTGTTTTCTCCTATATGGATACATGTAGTTGGAACTCTAAATCAAACACGGTTTGTGCTAGCTCTTTGAAACTTGGCACAATAATGTAGTTCCAAGTTCTATCACTATGGTTTGTGTTCTATTGAAGTAGCCCCAAGCAGAGACTGACGAGAATCACTTTCATTGAAAGGGGTTGCCAAGCTTCCACAAAACTACGAGTTTCCTGAAATCTCAGCAAACGTTTTTTCACCAATCTTGATGATACTTTCAGGTAATGATCAGTACACCAATCGCACTTGGCTCACCAAATTTCGTTCTTCTAGGTTAAACTGTTCCTTTGCAGTAACCGTTTTCATGTTTAGGTTTCACTCTGTTTTCTCCTATATGGATACATGTAGTTGGAACTCTAAATCAAACATGGTTTGTGCTAGCTCTTTGAAACTTGGCACAATAATGTAGTTCTAAGTTCTATCGCTATGGTTTGTGTTCTATTGAAGTAGCCCCAAGCAGAGACTGACGAAAATCACTTTCATTGAAAGGGGTTGCCAAGCTTCCCAAAAACTACGAGTTTCCTGAAATCTCAGCAAACATTTTTTCACCCAATCTTCATGATACTGGCAGGTAATGATCAGTACACCAATCCCAGTTGACTCACCAAATTTCGTTCTTCTTGGTTAAACCGTTCCTTTTAGTAACCGTTTTCATTTTTAGGTTTCACTCTGTTTTCTCCTATATGGATACATGTAGTTGGAACTCTAAATCAAACACGGTTTGTGCTAGCTCTTTGAAACTTGGCACAATAATGTAGTTCCAAGTTTTATCGCTATGGTTTGTGTTCTATTGAAGTAGCCCCAAGCAGAGACTGACGAAAATCACTTTCATTGAAAGGGGTTGCCAAGCTTCCACAAAATACGAGTTTCCTGAAATCTCAGCAAACGTTTTTTCACCCAATCTTGATGATACTTTCAGGTAATGATCAGTACACCAATCCCACTTGGCTCACCAAATTTCGTTCTTCTAGATTAAATCGTTCTTTTGCAGTTACCGTTTTCATGTTTAGGTTTCACTCTGTTTTCTCCTATATGGATACATGTAGTTGGAACTCTAAATCAAACACGGTTTGTGCTAGCTCTATGAAACTTGGCACAATAATGTAGTTCCAAGTTCTATCACTATGGTTTGTGTCCTATTGAAGTAGCCCCAAGCAGAGACTGACGAGAATCACTTTCATTGAAAGGGGTTGCCAGGCTTCCACAAAACTACGAGTTTCCTGAAATCTCAGCAAACGTTTTTTCACCCAATCTTGATGATACTGGCAGGTAATGATCAGTACACCAATCCCACTTGACTCACCAAATTTCGTTCTTCTTGGTTAAACCGTTCCTTTGCAGTAACAGTTTTCATTTTTAGGTTTCACTCTGTTTTCTCCTATATGGATACATGTAGTTGGAACTCTAAATCAAACACGGTTTGTGCTAGCTCTTTGAAACTTGGCACAATAATGTAGTTCCAAGTTCTATCGCTATGGTTTGTGTTCTATTGAAGTAGCCCCAAGCAGAGACTGACGAAAATCACTTTCATTGAAAGGGGTTGCCAAGCTTCCCAAAAACTACGAGTTTCCTGAAATCTCAGCAAACATTTTTTCACCCAATCTTGATGATACTGGCAGGTAATGATCAGTACACCAATCCCACTTGACTCACCAAATTTCGTTCTTCTTGGTTAAACCGTTCCTTTGCAGTAACCGTTTTCATTTTTAGGTTTCACTCTGTTTTCTCCTATATGGATACATGTAGTTGGAACTCTAAATCAAACACGGTTTGTGCTAGCTCTTTGAAACCTGGCACAATAATGTAGTTCCAAGTTCTATCGCTATGGTTTGTGTTCTATTGAAGTAGCCCCAAGCAGAGACTGACGAAAATCACTTTCATTGAAAGGGGTTGCCAAGCTTCCCAAAACCTACGAGTTTCCTGAAATCTCAGCAAACGTTTTTTCACCAATCTTGATGATACTTTCAGGTAATGATCAGTACACCAATCGCACTTGGCTCACCAAATTTCGTTCTTCTAGGTTAAACTGTTCCTTTGCAGTAACCGTTTTCATGTTTAGGTTTCACTCTGTTTTCTCCTATATGGATACATGTAGTTGGAACTCTAAATCAAACACGGTTTGTGCTAGCTCTTTGAAACTTGGCACAATAATGTAGTTCCAAGTTCTATCACTATGGTTTGTGTCCTATTGAAGTAGCCCAAAGCAGAGACTGACGAGAATCACTTTCATTGAAAGGGGTTGCCAAGCTTCCACAAAACTACGAGTTTCCTGAAATCTCAGCAAACATTTTTTCACCCAATCTTGATGATACTGGCAGGTAATGATCAGTACACCAATCCCACTTGACTCACCAAATTTCGTTCTTCTTGGTTAAACCGTTCCTTTGCAGTAACCGTTTTCATGTTTAGGTTTCACTCTGTTTTCTCCTATATGGATACATGTAGTTGGAACTCTAAATCAAACACGGTTTGTGCTAGCTCTTTGAAACTTGGCACAATAATGTAGTTCCAAGTTCTATCATTATGGATTGTGTCCTATTGAAGTAGCCCCAAGCAGAGACTGACGAGAATCACTTTCATTGAAAGGGGTTGCCAAGCTTCCACAAAACTACGAGTTTCCTGAAATCTCAGCAAACGTTTTTTTCACCCAATCTTGATTATACTTTCAGGTAATGATCAGTACACCAATCCCACTTGGCTCACCAAATTTCGTTGTTCTACATTAAATCGTTCTTTTGCAGTAACCGTTTTCATGTTTAGGTTTCACTCTGTTTTCTCCTATATGGATACATGTAGTTGGAACTCTAAATCAAACATGGTTTGTGCTAGCTCTTTGAAACTTGGCACAATAATGTAGTTCTAAGTTCTATCGCTATGGTTTGTGTTCTATTGAAGTAGCCCCAAGCAGAGACTGACGAAAATCACTTTCATTGAAAGGGGTTGCCAAGCTTCCCAAAAACTACGAGTTTCCTGAAATCTCAGCAAACATTTTTTCACCCAATCTTGATGATACTGGCAGGTAATGATCAGTACACCAATCCCAGTTGACTCACCAAATTTCGTTCTTCTTGGTTAAACCGTTCCTTTTAGTAACCGTTTTCATTTTTAGGTTTCACTCTGTTTTCTCCTATATGGATACATGTAGTTGGAACTCTAAATCAAACACGGTTTGTGCTAGCTCTTTGAAACTTGGCACAATAATGTAGTTCCAAGTTCTATCGCTATGGTTTGTGTTCTATTGAAGTAGCCCCAAGCAGAGACTGACGAAAATCACTTTCATTGAAAGGGGTTGCCAAGCTTCCACAAAACTACGAGTTTCCTGAAATCTCAGCAAACGTTTTTTCACCCAATCTTGATGATACTTTCAGGTAATGATCAGTACACCAATCCCACTTGGCTCACCAAATTTCGTTCTTCTAGATTAAATCGTTCTTTTGCAGTTACCGTTTTCATGTTTAGGTTTCACTCTGTTTTCTCCTATATGGATACATGTAGTTGGAACTCTAAATCAAACACGGTTTGTGCTAGCTCTTTGAAACTTGGCACAATAATGTAGTTCCAAGTTCTATCACTATGGTTTTGTCCTATTGAAGTAGCCCCAAGCAGAGACTGACGAGAATCACTTTCATTGAAAGGGGTTGCCAGGCTTCCACAAAACTACGAGTTTCCTGAAATCTCAGCAAACGTTTTTTCACCCAATCTTGATGACACTTTCAGGTAATGATCAGTACACCAATCCAACTTGGCTCACTAAATTTCGTTGTTCTACATTAAATCGTTCTTTTGCAGTAACCGTTTTCATGTTTAGGTTTCACTCTGTTTTCTCCTATATGGATACATGTAGTTGGAACTCTAAATCAAACACGGTTTGTGCTAGCTCTTTGAAACTTGGCACAATAATGTAGTTCCAAGTTCTATCACTATGGTTTGTGTTCTATTGAAGTAGCCCCAAGCAGAGACTGACGAAAATCACTTTCATTGAAAGGGGTTGCCAAGCTTCCCAAAAACTACGAGTTTCCTGAAATCTCAGCAAACATTTTTTCACCCAATCTTGATGATACTGGCAGGTAATGATCAGTACACCAATCCCACTTGACTCACCAAATTTCGTTCTTCTTGGTTAAACCGTTCCTTTGCAGTAACAGTTTTCATTTTTAGGTTTCACTCTGTTTTCTCCTATATGGATACATGTAGTTGGAACTCTAAATCAAACACGGTTTGTGCTAGCTCTTTGAAACTTGGCACAATAATGTAGTTCCAAGTTCTATCGCTATGTTTTGTGTTCTATTGAAGTAGCCCCAAGCAGAGACTGTCGAAAATCACTTTCATTGAAAGGGGTTGCCAAGCTTCCCAAAACCTACGAGTTTCCTGAAATCTCAGCAAACATCATTTCACCAAATCTTGATGATACTGGCAGGTAATGATCAGTACACCAATCCCACTTGACTCACCAAATTTCGTTCTTCTTGGTTAAACCGTTCCTTTGCAGTAACCGTTTTCATTTTTAGGTTTCACTCTGTTTTCTCCTATATGGATACATGTAGTTGGAACTCTAAATCAAACACGGTTTGTGCTAGCTCTTTGAAACTTGGCACAATAATGTAGTTCCAAGTTCTATCGCTATGGTTTGTGTTCTATTGAAGTAGCCCCAAGCAGAGACTGACGAAAATCACTTTCATTGAAAGGGGTTGCCAAGCTTCCACAAAACTACGAGTTTCCTGAAATCTCAGCAAACGTTTTTTCACCCAATCTTGATGATACTTTCAGGTAATGATCAGTACACCAATCCCACTTGGCTCACCAAATTTCGTTCTTCTAGATTAAATCGTTCTTTTGCAGTAACCGTTTTCATGTTTAGGTTTCACTCTGTTTTCTCCTATATGGATACATGTAGTTGGAACTCTAAATCAAACACGGTTTGTGCTAGCTCTTTGAAACTTGGCACAATAATGTAGTTCCAAGTTCTATCTCTATGGCTTGTGTCCTATTGAAGTTGCTCCAAGCAGAGACTATGAGAATCATGTCCAATGAAAGGGGTTGCCAAGCTTCCAAAAAACGACGAGTTTCCTGAAATCTCAGCAAATATTTTTTCACCCAATCTTGATGATACTGGCAGGTAATGATCAGTACACCAATCCCAGTTGACTCACCAAATTTCGTTCTTCTTGGTTAAACCGTTCCTTTTAGTAACCGTTTTCATTTTTAGGTTTCACTCTGTTTTCTCCTATATGGATACATGTAGTTGGAACTCTAAATCAAACACGGTTTGTGCTAGCTCTTTGAAACTTGGCACAATAATGTAGTTCCAAGTTTTATCGCTATGGTTTGTGTTCTATTGAAGTAGCCCCAAGCAGAGACTGACGAAAATCACTTTCATTGAAAGGGGTTGCCAAGCTTCCACAAAATACGAGTTTCCTGAAATCTCAGCAAACGTTTTTTCACCCAATCTTGATGATACTTTCAGGTAATGATCAGTACACCAATCCCACTTGGCTCACCAAATTTCGTTCTTCTAGATTAAATCGTTCTTTTGCAGTTACCGTTTTCATGTTTAGGTTTCACTCTGTTTTCTCCTATATGGATACATGTAGTTGGAACTCTAAATCAAACACGGTTTGTGCTAGCTCTATGAAACTTGGCACAATAATGTAGTTCCAAGTTCTATCACTATGGTTTGTGTCCTATTGAAGTAGCCCCAAGCAGAGACTGACGAGAATCACTTTCATTGAAAGGGGTTGCCAGGCTTCCACAAAACTACGAGTTTCCTGAAATCTCAGCAAACGTTTTTTCACCCAATCTTGATGACACTTTCAGGTAATGATCAGTACACCAATCCAACTTGGCTCACTAAATTTCGTTGTTCTACATTAAATCGTTCTTTTGCAGTAACCGTTTTCATGTTTAGGTTTCACTCTGTTTTCTCCTATATGGATACATGTAGTTGGAACTCTAAATCAAACACGGTTTGTGCTAGCTCTTTGAAACTTGGCACAATAATGTAGTTCCAAGTTCTATCGCTATGGTTTGTGTTCTATTGAAGTAGCCCCAAGCAGAGACTGACGAAAATCACTTTCATTGAAAGGGGTTGCCAAGCTTCCCAAAAACTACGAGTTTCCTGAAATCTCAGCAAACATTTTTTCACCCAATCTTGATGATACTGGCAGGTAATGATCAGTACACCAATCCCACTTGACTCACCAAATTTCGTTCTTCTTGGTTAAACCGTTCCTTTGCAGTAACAGTTTTCATTTTTAGGTTTCACTCTGTTTTCTCCTATATGGATACATGTAGTTGGAACTCTAAATCAAACACGGTTTGTGCTAGCTCTTTGAAACTTGGCACAATAATGTAGTTCCAAGTTCTATCGCTATGTTTTGTGTTCTATTGAAGTAGCCCCAAGCAGAGACTGACGAAAATCACTTTCATTGAAAGGGGTTGCCAAGCTTCCCAAAACCTACGAGTTTCCTGAAATCTCAGCAAACATTTTTTCACCAAATCTTGATGATACTGGCAGGTAATGATCAGTACACCAATCCCACTTGACTCACCAAATTTCGTTCTTCTTGGTTAAACCGTTCCTTTGCAGTAACCGTTTTCATTTTTAGGTTTCACTCTGTTTTCTCCTATATGGATACATGTAGTTGGAACTCTAAATCAAACACGGTTTGTGCTAGCTCTTTGAAACTTGGCACAATAATGTAGTTCCAAGTTCTATCGCTATGGTTTGTGTTCTATTGAAGTAGCCCCAAGCAGAGACTGACGAAAATCACTTTCATTGAAAGGGGTTGCCAAGCTTCCACAAAACTACGAGTTTCCTGAAATCTCAGCAAACGTTTTTTCACCCAATCTTGATGATACTTTCAGGTAATGATCAGTACACCAATCCCACTTGGCTCACCAAATTTCGTTCTTCTAGATTAAATCGTTCTTTTGCAGTAACCGTTTTCATGTTTAGGTTTCACTCTGTTTTCTCCTATATGGATACATGTAGTTGGAACTCTAAATCAAACACGGTTTGTGCTAGCTCTTTGAAACTTGGCACAATAATGTAGTTCCAAGTTCTATCTCTATGGCTTGTGTCCTATTGAAGTTGCTCCAAGCAGAGACTATGAGAATCATGTCCAATGAAAGGGGTTGCCAAGCTTCCAAAAAACGACGAGTTTCCTGAAATCTCAGCAAATATTTTTTCACCCAATCTTGATGATACTGGCAGGTAATGATAAGTACACCAACCACACTTGGCTCACCAAATTTCATTCTTCTAGGTTAAACCGTTCCTTTGCCGTAACCGTTTTCATGTTTAGGTTTCACTCTGTTTTCTCCTATATGGATACATGTAGTTGGAACTCTAAATCAAACACGGTTTGTGCTAGCTCTTTGAAACTTGGCACAATAATGTAGTTCCAAGTTCTATCACTATGGTTTGTGTCCTATTGAAGTAGCCCCACGCAGAGACTGACGAGAATCACTTTCATTGAAAGGGGTTGCCAAGTTTCCACAAAACTACGAGTTTCCTGAAATCTCAGCAAACATTTTTTCACCCAATCTTGATGATACTTACAGGTAATGATCAGTACACCAATCCCACTTGGCTCACCAAATTTCGTTCTTCTAGATTAAATCGTTCTTTTGCAGTAACCGTTTTCATGTTTAGGTTTCACTCTGTTTTCTCCTATATGGATACATGTAGTTGGAACTCTAAATCAAACACGGTTTGTGCTAGCTCTTTGAAACTTGGCACAATAATGTAGTTCCAAGTTCTATCACTATGGTTTGTGTTCTATTGAAGTAGCCCCAAGCAGAGACTGACGAGAATCACTTTCATTGAAAGGGGTTGCCAAGCTTCCACAAAACTACGAGTTTCCTGAAATCTCAGCAAACGTTTTTTCACCAATCTTGATGATACTTTCAGGTAATGATCAGTACACCAATCCCACTTGGCTCACCAAATTTCGTTCTTCTAGGTTAAACTGTTCCTTTGCAGTAACCGTTTTCATGTTTAGGTTTCACTCTGTTTTCTCCTATATGGATACATGTAGTTGGAACTCTAAATCAAACACGGTTTGTGCTAGCTCTTTGAAACTTGGCACAATAATGTAGTTCCAAGTTCTATCACTATGGTTTGTGTCCTATTGATGTAGCCCAAAGCAGAGACTGACGAGAATCACTTTCATTGAAAGGGGTTGCCAAGCTTCCACAAAACTACGAGTTTCCTGAAATCTCAGCAAACATTTTTTCACCCAATCTTGATGATACTGGCAGGTAATGATCAGTACACCAATCTCACTTGACTCACCAAATTTCGTTCTTCTTGGTTAAACCGTTCCTTTGCAGTAACCGTTTTCATGTTTAGGTTTCACTCTGTTTTCTCCTATATGGATACATGTAGTTGGAACTCTAAATCAAACACGGTTTGTGCTAGCTCTTTGAAACTTGGCACAATAATGTAGTTCCAAGTTCTATCACTATGGATTGTGTCCTATTGAAGTAGCCCCAAGCAGAGACTGACGAGAATCACTTTCATTGAAAGGGGTTGCCAAGCTTCCACAAAACTACGAGTTTCCTGAAATCTCAGCAAACATTTTTTCACCCAATCTTCATGATACTGGCAGGTAATGATCAGTACACCAATCCCAGTTGACTCACCAAATTTCGTTCTTCTTGGTTAAACCGTTCCTTTTAGTAACCGTTTTCATTTTTAGGTTTCACTCTGTTTTCTCCTATATGGATACATGTAGTTGGAACTCTAAATCAAACACGGTTTGTGCTAGCTCTTTGAAACTTGGCACAATAATGTAGTTCCAAGTTTTATCGCTATGGTTTGTGTTCTATTGAAGTAGCCCCAAGCAGAGACTGACGAAAATCACTTTCATTGAAAGGGGTTGCCAAGCTTCCACAAAATACGAGTTTCCTGAAATCTCAGCAAACGTTTTTTCACCCAATCTTGATGATACTTTCAGGTAATGATCAGTACACCAATCCCACTTGGCTCACCAAATTTCGTTCTTCTAGATTAAATCGTTCTTTTGCAGTTACCGTTTTCATGTTTAGGTTTCACTCTGTTTTCTCCTATATGGATACATGTAGTTGGAACTCTAAATCAAACACGGTTTGTGCTAGCTCTATGAAACTTGGCACAATAATGTAGTTCCAAGTTCTATCACTATGGTTTGTGTCCTATTGAAGTAGCCCCAAGCAGAGACTGACGAGAATCACTTTCATTGAAAGGGGTTGCCAGGCTTCCACAAAACTACGAGTTTCCTGAAATCTCAGCAAACGTTTTTTCACCCAATCTTGATGACACTTTCAGGTAATGATCAGTACACCAATCCAACTTGGCTCACTAAATTTCGTTGTTCTACATTAAATCGTTCTTTTGCAGTAACCGTTTTCATGTTTAGGTTTCACTCTGTTTTCTCCTATATGGATACATGTAGTTGGAACTCTAAATCAAACACGGTTTGTGCTAGCTCTTTGAAACTTGGCACAATA
>NW_027552316.1:0-27480 GCF_045843805.1 Urocitellus parryii
GGAAATGATCCGTACACCAGTAGCACTTGGCTCAAAAAGTTACGTTCTTCTAGGTTAAACCGTTCCTTTGCAGTAACCGTTTTCATGTTTCGGTTTCACTCTGTTTTCTCCTATATGGATACATGTAGTTGGAACTCTAAATCAAACACGGTTTTTTCTAGCTCTTTGAAACTTGGCACAATAATGTATTTCGAAGTTCTATCGCTATGGCTTGTGTCCTATTGAAGTAGCCCCAAGCAGAGACTGACGAGATTCACTTTCATTGAAAGGGGTTGCCAAGCTTCCAAAAAACTACGAGTTTCCTGAAATATCAGCAAACATTTTTTCACCCAATCTTGATGATACATGCAGGTAATGATCAGTACAACAGTCCCACTTGGCTCACCAAATTACGTTCTTCTAGGTTAAACCGTTCTTTTGCATTAACCGTTTTCATGTTTCGGTTTCACTCTGTTTTCTCCTATATGGATACATGCATTTGGAACTCTAAATCAAACACTGTTTGTGCTAGCTCTTTGAAACTTGGCACAATAATGTAGTTCCAAGTTCTATCGCTATGGTTGGTGTCCTATTGAAGTAGCCCCTAGCAGAGACTGAGAAGAATCACTTTCATTGAAAGGGGTTGCCAAGCTTCCAAAAAACTACGAGTTTCCTGAAATCTCAGCAAACATTTTTTCACCCAATCTTGATGATACTTGCAGGAAATGATCCGTACACCAGTAGCACTTGGCTCAAAAAGTTACTTTCTTCTAGGTTAAACCGTTCCTTTGCAGTAACCGTTTTCATGTTTCGGTTTCACTCTGTTTTCTCCTATAGGGATACATGTAGTTGGAACTCTATATCAAACACGGTTTGTGCTAGCTCTTTGGAACTAGGCACAATAATGTAGTTCCAAGTCCTATCGCTATGGTTTGTGTCCTATTGAAGTAGCCCCAAGCAGAGACTGATGAGAATCACTTTCATTGAAAGGGGTTGCCAAGCTTCCAAAAAACTACGAGTTTCCTGAAATCTCAGCAAACATTTTTTCACCCAATCTTGATGATACTGGCAGGTAATGATCAGTACACCAGTCGCACTTGGCTCAAAAAATTACGTTCTTCAAGGTTAAACCGTTCCTTTGTAGTAACCGTTTTCATGTTTCGGTTTCACTCTGTTTTCTCCTATATGGATACCTGTAGTTGGAACTCTAAATCAAACACGGTTTGTGCTAGCTCTTTGAAACTTGGCACAATAATGTAGTTCCAAGTTCCATCGCTATTTTTTGAGTCCTATTGAAGTAGCCCCAAGCAGAGACTGACGAGAATCACTTTCATTGAAAGGGGTTGCCTAGCTTCCAAAAAACTACGAGTTTCCTGAAATATCAGCAAACATTTTTTCACCCAATCTTGATGATACTTGCAGGGAATGATCAGTACAGCAGTCCCACTTGGCTCACCAAATTTTGTTCTTCTAGGTTAAACCGTTCCTTTGCAGTAACCGTTTTCATGTTTAGGTTTCACTCTGTTTTCTCCTATATGGAGACCTGTAGTTGGAACTCTAAATCAAACACGGTTTGTGCTAGCTCTTTGAAACATGGCACAATAATGTAGTTCCAAGTTCTGTCGCTATGGTTTGTGTCCTATTGAAGTAGCCCCAAGCAGAGACTGACGAGAATCACTTTCATTGAAAGGGGTTGCCAAGCTTCCAAAAAACTACGAGTTTCCTGAAATATCAGCAAACACTTTTTCACCCAATCTTGATGATACTTGCAGGTAATGATCAGTACACCAGTAGCACTTGGCTCAAAAAATTATGTTCTTCTAGGTTAAACCGTTCCTTTGCAGTAACCGTTTTCATGTTTCGGTTTCACTCTGATTTCTCCTATACGGATACATGTAGTTGGAACTCTAAATCAAACACGGTTTGTGCTAGCTCTTTCGAACTTCGCACAATAATGTAGTTCCAAGTTCTATCGCTATGGTTTGTGTCCTATTGAAGTAGCCCCAAGCAGAGACTGACGAGAATCACTTTCATTGAAAGGGGTTGCCAAGCTTCCAAAAAACTACGAGTTTCCTGAAATCTCAGCAAACATTTTTTCACCCAATCTTGATGATACTTGCAGGTAATGATCAGTATACCAGTAGCACTTGGCTCAAAAAATTACGTTCTTCTAGGTTAAACCGTTCCTTTGCAGTAACCGTTTTCATGTTTCGGGTTCACTCTGTTTTCTCCTATACGGATACATGTAGTTGGAACTCTAAATCAAACACGGTTTGTGCTAGCTCTTTGGAACTTCGCACAATAATGTAGTTCGAAGTTCTATCGCTATGGCTTGTGTCCTATTGAAGTAGCCCCAAGCAGAGACTGACGAGAATCAGTTTCATTGAAAGGGGTTGCCAAGCTTCCAAAAAACTACGAGTTTCCTGAAATATCAGCAAACATTTTTTCACCCAATCTTGATGATACATGCAGGTAATGATCAGTACAACAGTCCCACTTGGCTCACAAAATTTCGTTCTTCTAGGTTAAACCGTTCCTTTGCAGTAACCGTTTTCATGTTTAGGTTTAACTCTGTTTTCTCCTATATGGATACCTGTATTTGGAACTCTAAATCAAACACGGTTTGTGCTAGCTCTTTGAAACTTGGCACAAAAATGTAGTTCCAAGTTCTATCGCTATGGTTTGTGTCTTATTGAAGTAGCCCCAAGCAGAGACTGACGAGAATCACTTTCATTGAAAGTGGTTGCCAAGCGTCCAAAATACTACGAGTTTCCTGAAATATCAGCAAACATTTTTCTTCTGAATCTTGATGATACTTGCAGGGAATGATCAGAACACCAGTCCCACTTGGCTCACCAAATTTCGTTCTTCTAGGTTAAACCGTTCCTTTGCAGTAACCGTTTTCATGTTTAGGTTTCACTGTTTTCTCCTATATGGATACCTGTAGTTGGAACTCTAAATCAAACACGGTTTGTGCTACCTCTTTGAAACTTGGCACAATAATGTAGTTCCAAGTTCCATCGCTATGGTTTGTGTCCTAGTGAAGTAGCCCCAAGCAGAGACTGACGAGAATCACTTTCATTGAAAGGGGTTGCCTAGCTTCCAAAAAACTACGAGTTTCCTGAAATATCAGCAAACATTTTTTTACCCAATCTTGATGATACTTGCAGGGAATGATCAGTACACCAGTCCCACTTGGCTCACCAAATTTCGTTCCTCTAGGTTAAACCGTTCCTTTGCAGTAACCGTTTTCATGTTTAGGTTTGACTCTGTTTTCTCCTATATGGATACCTGTAGTTGGAACTCTAAATCAAACACGGTTTGTGCTAGCTCTTTGAAACATGGCACAATAATGTAGTTCCAAGTTCTATCGCTATGGTTTGTGTCCTATTGAAGTAGCCCCAAGCAGAGACTGACGAGAATCAGTTTCATTGAAAGGGGTTGCCAAGCTTCCGAAAAACTACGAGTTTCCTGAAATATCAGCAAACATTTTTTCACCCAATCTTGATGATACTTGCAGGTAATGATCCGTACACCAGTAGCACTTGGGTCAAAAAGTTACGTTCTTCTAGGTTAAACCGTTCCTTTGCAGGAACCGTTTTCATGTTTAGGTTTCACTCTGTATTCTCCTATATGGATACATGTAGTTGGAACTCTAAATCAAACACGGTTTGTGCTAGCTCTTTGGAACGTGGCACAATAATGTAGTTCCAAGTTCTATCGCTATGGTTTGTGTCCTATTGAAGTAGCCCCAAGCAGAGACTGATGAGAATCACTTTCATTGAAAGGGGTTGCCAAGCTTCCAAAAATCTACGAGTTTCCTGAAATCTCAGCAAACATTTTTTCACCCAATCTTGATGATACTGGCAGGTAATGATCAGTACACCAGTCCCACTTGGCTCACCAAATTTTGTTCTTCTAGGTTAAACCGTTCCTTTGCAGTAACCGTTTTCATGTTTAGGTTTAACTCTGTTTTCTCCAATATGGATACCTGTAGTTGGAACTCTAAATCAAACACGGTTTGTGCTAGCTCTTTGAAACATGGCACAATAATGTAGTTCCAAGTTCTATCGCTATGGTTTGTGTCCTATTGAAGTAGCCCCAAGCAGAGACTGACGAGAATCAGTTTCATTGAAAGGCGTTGCCAAGCTTCCAAAAAACTACGAGTTTCCTGAAATATCAGCAAACATTTTTTCACCCAATCTTGATGATACTTGCAGGTAATGATCAGTACACCAGTAGCACTTGGCTCAAAAAATTACGTTCTTCTAGGTTAAACCGTTCCTTTGCAGTAACCGTTTTCATGTTTCGGTTTCACTCTGATTTCTCCTATATGGATACATGTAGTTGGAACTCTAAATCAAACACGGTTTGTGCTACCTCTTTCGAACTTAGCACAATAATGTAGTTCCAAGTTCTATCGCTATGGTTTGTGTCCTATTGAAGTAGCCCCAAGCAGAGACTGATGAGAATCACTTTCATTGAAAGGGGTTGCCAAGCTTCCAAAAAACTACGAGTTTCCTGAAATATCAGCAAACATTTTTTCACCCAATCTTGATGATACTTGCAGGTAATGATCAGTACACCAGTAGCACTTGGCTCAAAAAATTACGTTCTTCTAGGTTAAACCGTTCCTTTGCAGTAACCGTTTTCATGTTTCGGGTTCACTCTGTTTTCTCCTATACGGATACATGTAGTTGGAACTCTAAATCAAACACGGTTTGTGCTAGCTCTTTGGAACTTCGCACAATAATGTAGTTCGAAGTTCTATCGCTATGGCTTGTGTCCTATTGAAGTAGCCCCAAGCAGAGACTGACGAGAATCACTTTCATTGAAAGGGGTTGCCAAGCTTCCAAAAAACTACGAGTTTCCTGAAATATCAGCAAACATTTTTTCACCCAATCTTGATGATACATGCAGGTAATGATCAGTACAACAGTCCCACTTGGCTCACAAAATTTCGTTCTTCTAGGTTAAACCGTTCCTTTGCAGTAACCGTTTACATGTTTAGGTTTCACTCTGTTTTCTCCTATATGGATACCTGTATTTGGAACTCTAAATCAAACACGGTTTGTGCTAGCTCTTTGAAACTTGGCACAAAAATGTAGTTCCAAGTTCTATCGCTATGGTTTGTGTCTTATTGAAGTAGCCCCAAGCAGAGACTGACGAGAATCACATTCATTGAAAGGGGTTGCCAAGCTTCCAAAAAACTACAAGTTCCTGAAATCTCAGCAAACATTTTTCTTCTGAATCTTGATGATACTTGCAGGGAATGATCAGTACACTAGTCCAAATTGGCTCACCAAATTTCGTTCTTCTAGGTTAAACCGTTCCTTTGCAGTAACCGTTTTCATGTTTAGGTTTCACTCTGTTTTCTCCTATATGGATACCTGTAGTTGGAACTGTAAATCAAACACGGTTTGTGCTAGCTCTTTGAAACTTGGCACAATAATTTAGTTCCAAGTTCCATCGCTATGGTTTGTGTCCTATTGAAGTAGCCCCAAGCAGAGACTGACGAGAATCACTTTCATTGAAAGTGGTTGCCAAGCGTCCAAAATACTACGAGTTTCCTGAAATATCAGCAAACATTTTTCTTCTGAATCTTGATGATACTTGCAGGGAATGATCAGAACACCAGTCCCACTTGGCTCACCAAATTTCGTTCTTCTAGGTTAAACCGTTCCTTTGCAGTAACCGTTTTCATGTTTAGGTTTCACTGTTTTCTCCTATATGGATACCTGTAGTTGGAACTCTAAATCAAACACGGTTTGTGCTACCTCTTTGAAACTTGGCACAATAATGTAGTTCCAAGTTCCATCGCTATGGTTTGTGTCCTAGTGAAGTAGCCCCAAGCAGAGACTGACGAGAATCACTTTCATTGAAAGGGGTTGCCTAGCTTCCAAAAAACTACGAGTTTCCTGAAATATCAGCAAACATTTTTTTACCCAATCTTGATGATACTTGCAGGGAATGATCAGTACACCAGTCCCACTTGGCTCACCAAATTTCGTTCCTCTAGGTTAAACCGTTCCTTTGCAGTAACCGTTTTCATGTTTAGGTTTGACTCTGTTTTCTCCTATATGGATACCTGTAGTTGGAACTCTAAATCAAACACGGTTTGTGCTAGCTCTTTGAAACATGGCACAATAATGTAGTTCCAAGTTCTATCGCTATGGTTTGTGTCCTATTGAAGTAGCCCCAAGCAGAGACTGACGAGAATCACTTTCATTGAAAGGGGTTGCCAAGCTTCCAAAAAACTACGAGTTTCCTGAAATATCAGCAAACATTTTTTCACCCAATCTTGATGATACTTGCAGGTAATGATCAGTACACCAGTAGCACTTGGCTCAAAAAATTACGTTCTTCTAGGTTAAACCGTTCCTTTGCAGTAACCGTTTTCATGTTTCGGGTTCACTCTGTTTTCTCCTATACGGATACATGTAGTTGGAACTCTAAATCAAACACGGTTTGTGCTAGCTCTTTGGAACTTCGCACAATAATGTAGTTCGAAGTTCTATCGCTATGGCTTGTGTCCTATTGAAGTAGCCCCAAGCAGAGACTGACGAGAATCACTTTCATTGAAAGGGGTTGCCAAGCTTCCAAAAAACTACGAGTTTCCTGAAATATCAGCAAACATTTTTTCACCCAATCTTGATGATACATGCAGGTAATGATCAGTACAACAGTCCCACTTGGCTCACAAAATTTCGTTCTTCTAGGTTAAACCGTTCCTTTGCAGTAACCGTTTACATGTTTAGGTTTCACTCTGTTTTCTCCTATATGGATACCTGTATTTGGAACTCTAAATCAAACACGGTTTGTGCTAGCTCTTTGAAACTTGGCACAAAAATGTAGTTCCAAGTTCTATCGCTATGGTTTGTGTCTTATTGAAGTAGCCCCAAGCAGAGACTGACGAGAATCACATTCATTGAAAGGGGTTGCCAAGCTTCCAAAAAACTACAAGTTCCTGAAATCTCAGCAAACATTTTTCTTCTGAATCTTGATGATACTTGCAGGGAATGATCAGTACACTAGTCCCACTTGGCTCACCAAATTTCGTTCTTCTAGGTTAAACCGTTCCTTTGCAGTAACCGTTTTCATGTTTAGGTTTCACTCTGTTTTCTCCTATATGGATACCTGTAGTTGGAACTGTAAATCAAACACGGTTTGTGCTAGCTCTTTGAAACTTGGCACAATAATTTAGTTCCAAGTTCCATCGCTATGGTTTGTGTCCTATTGAAGTAGCCCCAAGCAGAGACTGACGAGAATCACTTTCATTGAAAGGGGTTGCCTAGCTTCCAAAAAATTACGAGTTTCCTGAAATATCAGCAAACATTTTTTTACCCAATCTTGATGATACTTGCAGGGAATGATCAGTACACCAGTCCCACTTGGCTCACCAAATTTCGTTCTTCTAGGTTAAACCATTCCTTTGCAGTAACAGTTTTCATGTTTAGGTTTCACTCTGTTTTCTCCTATATGGATACCTGTAGTTGGAACTCTAAATCCAACACGGTTTGTGCTAGCTCTTTGAAACTTGGCACAATAATGTAGTTCGAAGTTCTATCGCTATGGCTTGTGTCCTATTGAAGTAGCCCCAAGCAGAGACTGACGAGAATCACTTTCATTGAAAGGGGTTGCCAAGCTTCCAAAAAACTACGAGTTTCCTGAAATATCAGCAAACATTTTTTCACCCAATCTTGATGATACATGCAGGTAATGATCAGTACAACAGTCCCACTTGGCTCACAAAATTTCGTTCTTCTAGGTTAAACCGTTCCTTTGCAGTAACCGTTTACATGTTTAGGTTTCACTCTGTTTTCTCCTATATGGATACCTGTATTTGGAACTCTAAATCAAACACGGTTTGTGCTAGCTCTTTGAAACTTGGCACAAAAATGTAGTTCCAAGTTCTATCGCTATGGTTTGTGTCTTATTGAAGTAGCCCCAAGCAGAGACTGACGAGAATCACATTCATTGAAAGGGGTTGCCAAGCTTCCAAAAAACTACAAGTTCCTGAAATCTCAGCAAACATTTTTCTTCTGAATCTTGATGATACTTGCAGGGAATGATCAGTACACTAGTCCCACTTGGCTCACCAAATTTCGTTCTTCTAGGTTAAACCGTTCCTTTGCAGTAACCGTTTTCATGTTTAGGTTTCACTCTGTTTTCTCCTATATGGATACCTGTAGTTGGAACTGTAAATCAAACACGGTTTGTGCTAGCTCTTTGAAACTTGGCACAATAATTTAGTTCCAAGTTCCATCGCTATGGTTTGTGTCCTATTGAAGTAGCCCCAAGCAGAGACTGACGAGAATCACTTTCATTGAAAGGGGTTGCCTAGCTTCCAAAAAATTACGAGTTTCCTGAAATATCAGCAAACATTTTTTTACCCAATCTTGATGATACTTGCAGGGAATGATCAGTACACCAGTCCCACTTGGCTCACCAAATTTCGTTCTTCTAGGTTAAACCATTCCTTTGCAGTAACAGTTTTCATGTTTAGGTTTCACTCTGTTTTCTCCTATATGGATACCTGTAGTTGGAACTCTAAATCCAACACGGTTTGTGCTAGCTCTTTGAAACTTGGCACAATAATGTAGTTCCAAGTTCTATCGCTATGGTTTGTGTCCGATTGAAGTAGCCCCAAGCAGAGACTGACGAGAATCACTTTCATTGAAAGGGGTTGCCAAGCTTCCAAAAAACTACGAGTTTCCTGAAATATCAGCAAACATTTTTTCACCCAATCTTGATGATACTTGCAGGAAATGATCCGTACACCAGTAGCACTTGGCTCAAAAAGTTACATTCTTCTAGGTTAAACCGTTCCTTTGCAGTAACCGATTTCATGTTTCGGTTTCACTCTGTTTTCTCCTATATGGATACATGTAGTTGGAACTCTAAATCAAACACGGTTTTTTCTAGCTCTTTGAAACTTGGCACAATAATGTAGTTCGAAGTTCTATCGCTATGGCTTGTGTCCTATTGAAGTAGCCCCAAGCAGAGACTGACGAGATTCACTTTCATTGAAAGGGGTTGCCAAGCTTCCAAAAAACTACGAGTTTCCTGAAATATCAGCAAACATTTTTTCACCCAATCTTGATGATACAGGCAGGTAATGATCAGTACAACAGTCCCACTTGGCTCACCAAATTACGTTCTTCTAGGTTAAACCGTTCTTTTGCAGTAACCGTTTTCATGTTTCGGTTTCACTCTGTTTTCTCCTATATGGATACATGCATTTGGAACTCTAAATCAAACACTGTTTGTGCTAGCTCTTTGAAACTTGGCACAATAATGTAGTACCAAGTTCTATCGCTATGGTTGGTGTCCTATTGAAGTAGCCCCTAGCAGAGACTGAGAAGAATCACTTTCATTGAAAGGGGTTGCCAAGCTTCCAAAAAACTACGAGTTTCCTGAAATCTCTGCAAACATTTTTTCACCCAATCTTGATGATACTTGCAGGTAATGATCCGTACACCAGTAGCACTTGGCTCAAAAAGTTATGTTCTTCTAGGTTAAACGGTTCCTTTGCAGTAACCGTTTTCATGTTTCGGATTCACTCTGTTTTCTCCTGTATGGATACATGTTGTTGGAACTCTAAATCAAACACGGTTTGTGCTAGCTCTTTGAAACTTGGCACAATAATGTAGTTCGAAGTTCTATCGCTATGGCTTGTGTCCTATTGAAGTAGCCCCAAGCAGAGACTGACGAGATTCACTTTCATTGAAAGGGGTTGCCAAGCTTCCAAAAAACTACGAGTTTCCTGAAATATCAGCAAACATTTTTTCACCCAATCTTGATGATACTGGCATGTAATGATGAGTACACCAATCCCACTTGGCTCACCAAATTTCCTTCTTCTAGGTTAAACCGTTCCTTTGCAGTAACCGTTTACATGTTTCCGTTTCACTCTCTTTTCTCCTATATGGATACATGTATTTGGAATTCTAAATCAAACACGGTTTGTGCTAGCTCTTTGAAACTTGGCACAATAATGTAGTTCCAAGTTCTATCACTATGGTTTGTGTCCTATTGAAGTATCCCCAAGCAGAGACTGACGAGAATCACTTTCATTGAAAGGGGTTGCCAAGCTTCCAAAAAACTACGAGTTTCCTGAAATATCAGCAAACATTTTTTCACCCAAACTTGATGATACTTGCAGGGAATGACCAGTACACCAGTCCCACTTGGCTCACCAAATTTCGTTCTTCTAGGTTAAACCGTTCTTTTGCAGTAACCGTTTTCATGTTTAGCTTTCACTCTGTTTTCTCCTATATGGATACACGTAGTTGGAACTCTGAATCAAACACGGTTTGTGCTAGCTCTTTGAAACTTGGCACAATAATGTAGTTCCAAGTTCTATCGCTATGGTTTGTGTCTTATTGAAGTAGCCCCAAGCAGAGACTGACGAGAATCACTTTCATTGAAAGTGGTTGCCAAGCTTCCAAAATACTACGAGTTTCCTGAAATATCAGCAAACATTTTTCTTCTGAATCTTGATGATACTTGCAGGGAATGATCAGAACACCAGTCCCACTTGGCTCACCAAATTTCGTTCTTCTAGGTTAAACCGTTCCTTTGCAGTAACCGTTTTCATGTTTAGGTTTCACTGTTTTCTCCTATATGGATACCTGTAGTTGGAACTGTAAATCAAACACGGTTTGTGCTACCTCTTTGAAACTTGGCACAATAATGTAGTTCCAAGTTCCATCGCTATGGTTTGTGTCCTATTGAAGTAGCCCCAAGCAGAGACTGACGAGAATCACTTTCATTGAAAGGGGTTGCCTAGCTTCCAAAAAACTACGAGTTTCCTGAAATATCAGCAAACATTTTTTTACCCAATCTTGATGATACTTGCAGGGAATGATCAGTACACCAGTCCCACTTGGCTCACCAAATTTCGTTCTTCTAGGTTAAACCGTTCCTTTGCAGTAACCGTTTTCATGTTTAGGTTTGACTCTGTTTTCTCCTATATGGATACCTGTAGTTGGAACTCTAAATCAAACACGGTTTGTGCTAGCTCTTTGAAACATGGCACAATAATGTAGTTCCAAGTTCTATCGCTATGGTTTGTGTCCTATTGAAGTAGCCCCAAGCAGAGACTGACGAGAATCAGTTTCATTGAAAGGGGTTGCCAAGCTTCCGAAAAACTACGAGTTTCCTGAAATCTCAGCAAACATTTTTTCACCCAATCTTGATGATACTGGCATGTAATGATGAGTACACCAATCCCACTTGGCTCACCAAATTTCGTTCTTCTAGGTTAAACCGTTCCTTTGCAGTAACCGTTTTCATGTTTCCGTTTCACTCTGTTTTCTCCTATATGGATACATGTAGTTGGAACTCTAAATCAAACACGGTTTGTGCTAGCTCTTTGAAACTTGGCACAATAATGTAGTTCCAAGTTCTATCTCTATGGTTTGTGTCCTATTCAAGTAGCCCCAAGCAGAGACTGACGAGAATCACTTTCATTGAAAGGGGTTGCCAAGCTTCCAAAAAACTACGAGTTTCCTGAAATATCAGCAAACATTTTTTCACCCAATCTTGATGATACTGGCATGTAATGATGAGTACACCAATCCCACTTGGCTCACCAAATTTCCTTCTTCTAGGTTAAACCGTTCCTTTGCAGTAACCGTTTCCATGTTTCCGTTTCACTCTCTTTTCTCCTATATGGATACATGTATTTGGAACTCTAAATCAAACACGGGTTGTGCTAGCTCTTTGAAACTTGGCACAATAAGGTAGTTCCAAGTTCTATCACTATGGTTTGTGTCCTATTGAAGTATCCCCAAGCAGAGACTGACGAGAATCACTTTCATTGAAAGGGGTTGCCAAGCTTCCAAAAAACTACGAGTTTCCTGAAATATCAGCAAACATTTTTTCACCCAAACTTGATGATACTTGCAGGGAATGACCAGTACACCAGTCCCACTTGGCTCACCAAATTTCGTTCTTCTAGGTTAAACCGTTCTTTTGCAGTAACCGTTTTCATGTTTAGCTTTCACTCTGTTTTCTCCTATATGGATACACGTAGTTGGAACTCTGAATCAAACACGGTTTGTGCTAGCTCTTTGAAACTTGGCACAATAATGTAGTTCCAAGTTCTATCGCTATGGTTTGTGTCTTATTGAAGTAGCCCCAAGCAGAGACTGACGAGAATCACTTTCATTGAAAGTGGTTGCCAAGCTTCCAAAATACTACGAGTTTCCTGAAATATCAGCAAACATTTTTCTTCTGAATCTTGATGATACTTGCAGGGAATGATCAGAACACCAGTCCCACTTGGCTCACCAAATTTCGTTCTTCTAGGTTAAACCGTTCCTTTGCAGTAACCGTTTTCATGTTTAGGTTTCACTGTTTTCTCCTATATGGATACCTGTAGTTGGAACTCTATTTCAAACACGGTTTGTGCTACCTCTTTGAAACTTGGCACAATAATGTAGTTCCAAGTTCCATCGCTATGGTTTGTGTCCTATTGAAGTAGCCCCAAGCAGAGACTGACGAGAATCACTTTCATTGAAAGGGGTTGCCTAGCTTCCAAAAAACTACGAGTTTCCTGAAATATCAGCAAACATTTTTTTACCCAATCTTGATGATACTTGCAGGGAATGATCAGTACACCAGTCCCACTTGGCTCACCAAATTTCGTTCTTCTAGGTTAAACCGTTCCTTTGCAGTAACCGTTTTCATGTTTAGGTTTGACTCTGTTTTCTCCTATATGGATACCTGTAGTTGGAACTCTAAATCAAACACGGTTTGTGCTAGCTCTTTGAAACATGGCACAATAATGTAGTTCCAAGTTCTATCGCTATGGTTTGTGTCCTATTGAAGTAGCCCCAAGCAGAGACTGACGAGAATCAGTTTCATTGAAAGTGGTTGCCAAGCTTCCGAAAAACTACGAGTTTCCTGAAATCTCAGCAAACATTTTTTCACCCAATCTTGGTGATACTGGCACGTAATGATGAGTACACCAATCCCACTTGGCTCACCAAATTTCGTTCTTCTAGGTTAAACCTTTCCTTTGCAGTAACCGTTTTCATGTTTAGGTTTTACTCTCTTTTCTCCTATATTAATACCTGTAGTTGGAACTCTAAATCAAACACGGTTTGTGCTAGCTCTTTGAAACTTGGCACAATAATGTAGTTCCAAGTTCCATCGCTATGGTTTGTGTCCTATTGAAGTAGCCCCAAGCAGAGACTGACGAGAATCACTTTCATTGAATGGGGTTGCCTAGCTTCCAAAAAATTACGAGTTTCCTGAAATATCAGCAAACATTTTTTACCCAATCTTGATGATACTTGCAGGGAATGATCAGTACACCAGTCCCACTTGGCTCACCAAATTTCGTTCTTCTAGGTTAAACCATTCCTTTGCAGTAACAGTTTTCATGTTTAGGTTTCACTCTGTTTTCTCCTATATGGATACCTGTAGTTGGAACTCTAAATCCAACACGGTTTGTGCTAGCTCTTTGAAACTTGGCACAATAATGTAGTTCCAAGTTCTATCGCTATGGTTTGTGTCCGATTGAAGTAGCCCCAAGCAGAGACTGACGAGAATCACTTTCATTGAAAGGGGTTGCCAAGCTTCCAAAAAACTACGAGTTTCCTGAAATATCAGCAAACATTTTTTCACCCAATCTTGATGATACTTGGAGGAAATGATCCGTACACCAGTAGCACTTGGCTCAAAAAGTTACGTTCTTCTAGGTTAAACCGTTCCTTTGCAGTAACCGATTTCATGTTTCGGTTTCACTCTGTTTTCTCCTATATGGATACATGTAGTTGGAACTCTAAATCAAACACGGTTTTTTCTAGCTCTTTGAAACTTGGCACAATAATGTAGTTCGAAGTTCTATCGCTATGGCTTGTGTCCTATTGAAGTAGCCCCAAGCAGAGACTGACGAGATTCACTTTCATTGAAAGGGGTTGCCAAGCTTCCAAAAAACTACGAGTTTCCTGAAATATCAGCAAACATTTTTTCACCCAATCTTGATGATACATGCAGGTAATGATCAGTACAACAGTCCCACTTTGCTCACCAAATTACGTTCTTCTAGGTTAAACCGTTCTTTTGCAGTAACCGTTTTCATGTTTCGGTTTCACTCTGTTTTCTCCTATATGGATACATGCATTTGGAACTCTAAATCAAACACTGTTTGTGCTAGCTCTTTGAAACTTGGCACAATAATGTAGTTCCAAGTTCTATCGCTATGGTTGGTGTCCTATTGAAGTAGCCCCTAGCAGAGACTGAGAAGAATCACTTTCATTGAAAGGGGTTGCCAAGCTTCCAAAAAACTACGAGTTTCCTGAAATCTCTGCAAACATTTTTTCACCCAATCTTGATGATACTTGCAGGTAATGATCCGTACACCAGTAGCACTTGGCTCAAAAAGTTATGTTCTTCTAGGTTAAACGGTTCCTTTGCAGTAACCGTTTTCATGTTTCGGATTCACTCTGTTTTCTCCTGTATGGATACATGTTGTTGGAACTCTAAATCAAACACGGTTTGTGCTAGCTCTTTGAAACTTGGCACAATAATGTAGTTCGAAGTTCTATCGCTATGGCTTGTGTCCTATTGAAGTAGCCCCAAGCAGAGACTGACGAGATTCACTTTCATTGAAAGGGGTTGCCAAGCTTCCAAAAAACTACGAGTTTCCTGAAATCTCAGCAAACATTTTTTCACCCAATCTTGATGATACTGGCATGTAATGATGAGTACACCAATCCCACTTGGCTCACCAAATTTCGTTCTTCTAGGTTAAACCGTTCCTTTGCAGTAACCGTTTTCATGTTTCCGTTTCACTCTGTTTTCTCCTATATGGATACATGTAGTTGGAACTCTAAATCAAACACGGTTTGTGCTAGCTCTTTGAAACTTGGCACAATAATGTAGTTCCAAGTTCTATCTCTATGGTTTGTGTCCTATTGAAGTAGCCCCAAGCAGAGACTGACGAGAATCACTTTCATTGAAAGGGGTTGCCAAGCTTCCAAAAAACTACGAGTTTCCTGAAATATCAGCAAACATTTTTTCACCCAATCTTGATGATACTGGCATGTAATGATGAGTACACCA
The DNA here is from genome assembly GCF_045843805.1 of Urocitellus parryii. NCBI lineage: Eukaryota > Metazoa > Chordata > Mammalia > Rodentia > Sciuridae > Urocitellus > Urocitellus parryii. Next base: position 15,058 of record NW_027552316.1, read on the forward strand.
ATCCCACTTGGCTCACCAAATTTCCTTCTTCTAGGTTAAACCGTTCCTTTGCAGTAACCGTTTCCATGTTTCCGTTTCACTCTCTTTTCTCCTATATGGATACATGTATTTGGAACTCTAAATCAAACACGGGTTGTGCTAGCTCTTTGAAACTTGGCACAATAATGTAGTTCCAAGTTCTATCACTATGGTTTGTGTCCTATTGAAGTATCCCCAAGCAGAGACTGACGAGAATCACTTTCATTGAAAGGGGTTGCCAAGCTACCAAAAAACTACGAGTTTCCTGAAATATCAGCAAACATTTTTTCACCCAAACTTGATGATACTTGCAGGGAATGACCAGTACACCAGTCCCACTTGGCTCACCAAATTTCGTTCTTCTAGGTTAAACCGTTCTTTTGCAGTAACCGTTTTCATGTTTAGCTTTCACTCTGTTTTCTCCTATATGGATACACGTAGTTGGAACTCTGAATCAAACACGGTTTGTGCTAGCTCTTTGAAACTTGGCACAATAATGTAGTTCCAAGTTCTATCGCTATGGTTTGTGTCTTATTGAAGTAGCCCCAAGCAGAGACTGACGAGAATCACTTTCATTGAAAGTGGTTGCCAAGCTTCCAAAATACTACGAGTTTCCTGAAATATCAGCAAACATTTTTCTTCTGAATCTTGATGATACTTGCAGGGAATGATCAGAACACCAGTCCCACTTGGCTCACCAAATTTCGTTCTTCTAGGTTAAACCGTTCCTTTGCAGTAACCGTTTTCATTTTTAGGTTTCACTGTTTTCTGCTATATGGATACCTGTAGTTGGAACTCTAAATCAAACACGGTTTGTGCTACCTCTTTGAAACTTGGCACAATAATGTAGTTCCAAGTTCCATCGCTATGGTTTGTGTCCTATTGAAGTAGCCCCAAGCAGAGACTGACGAGAATCACTTTCATTGAAAGGGGTTGCCTAGCTTCCAAAAAACTACGAGTTTCCTGAAATATCAGCAAACATTTTTTTACCCAATCTTGATGATACTTGCAGGGAATGATCAGTACACCAGTCCCACTTGGCTCACCAAATTTCGTTCTTCTAGGTTAAACCGTTCCTTTGCAGTAACCGTTTTCATGTTTAGGTTTGACTCTGTTTTCTCCTATATGGATACCTGTAGTTGGAACTCTAAATCAAACACGGTTTGTGCTAGCTCTTTGAAATATGGCACAATAATGTAGTTCCAAGTTCTATCGCTATGGTTTGTGTCCTATTGAAGTAGCCCCAAGCAGAGACTGACGAGAATCAGTTTCATTGAAAGGGGTTGCCAAGCTTCCGAAAAACTACGAGTTTCCTGAAATCTCAGCAAACATTTTTTCACCCAATCTTGGTGATACTGGCACGTAATGATGAGTACACCAATCCCACTTGGCTCACCAAATTTCGTTCTTCTAGGTTAAACCTTTACTTTGCAGTAACCGTTTTCATGTTTAGGTTTTACTCTCTTTTCTCCTATATGGATACCTGTAGTTGGAACTCTAAATCAAACACGGTTTGTGCTAGCTCTCTGAAACTTGGCACAATAATGTAGTTCCAAGTTCCATCGCTATGGTTTGTGTCCTATTGAAGTAGCCCCAAGCAGAGACTGACGAGAATCACTTTCATTGAAAGGGGTTGCCTAGCTTCCAAAAAATTACGAGTTTCCTGAAATATCAGCAAACATTTTTTTACCCAATCTTGATGATACTTGCAGGGAATGATCAGTACACCAGTCCCACTTGGCTCACCAAATTTCGTTCTTCTAGGTTAAACCATTCCTTTGCAGTAACAGTTTTCATGTTTAGGTTTCACTCTGTTTTCTCCTATATGGATACCTATAGTTGGAACTCTAAATCCAACACGGTTTGTGCTAGCTCTTTGAAACTTGGCACAATAATGTAGTTCCAAGTTCTATCGCTATGGTTTGTGTCCGATTGAAGTAGCCCCAAGCAGAGACTGACGAGAATCACTTTCATTGAAAGGGGTTGCCAAGCTTCCAAAAAACTACGAGTTTCCTGAAATATCAGCAAACATTTTTTCACCCAATCTTGATGATACTTGCAGGAAATGATCCGTACACCAGTAGCACTTGGCTCAAAAAGTTACGTTCTTCTAGGTTAAACCGTTCCTTTGCAGTAACCGATTTCATGTTTCGGTTTCACTCTGTTTTCTCCTATATGGATACATGTAGTTGGAACTCTAAATCAAACACGGTTTTTTCTAGCTCTTTGAAACTTGGCACAATAATGTAGTTCGAAGTTCTATCGCTATGGCTTGTGTCCTATTGAAGTAGCCCCAAGCAGAGACTGACGAGATTCACTTTCATTGAAAGGGGTTTCCAAGCTTCCAAAAAACTACGAGTTTCCTGAAATATCAGCAAACATTTTTTCACCCAATCTTGATGATACATGCAGGTAATGATCAGTACAACAGTCCCACTTGGCTCACCAAATTACGTTCTTCTAGGTTAAACCGTTCTTTTGCAGTAACCGTTTTCATGTTTCGGTTTCACTCTGTTTTCTCCTATATGGATACATGCATTTGGAACTCTAAATCAAACACTGTTTGTGCTAGCTCTTTGAAACTTGGCACAATAATGTAGTTCCAAGTTCTATCGCTATGTTTTGTGTCCTATTGAAGTAGCCCCTAGCAGAGACTGAGAAGAATCACTTTCATTGAAAGGGGTTGCCAAGCTTCCAAAAAACTACGAGTTTCCTGAAATCTCTGCAAACATTTTTTCACCCAATCTTGATGATACTTGCAGGTAATGATCCGTACACCAGTAGCACTTGGCTCAAAAAGTTATGTTCTTCTAGGTTAAACGGTTCCTTTGCAGTAACCGTTTTCATGTTTCGGATTCACTCTGTTTTCTCCTGTATGGATACATGTTGTTGGAACTCTAAATCAAACACGGTTTGTGCTAGCTCTTTGAAACTTGGCACAATAATGTAGTTCGAAGTTCTATCGCTATGGCTTGTGTCCTATTGAAGTAGCCCCAAGCAGAGACTGACGAGATTCACTTTCATTGAAAGGGGTTGCCAAGCTTCCAAAAAACTACGAGTTTCCTGAAATCTCAGCAAACATTTTTTCACCCAATCTTGATGATACTGGCATGTAATGATGAGTACACCAATCCCACTTGGCTCACCAAATTTCGTTCTTCTAGGTTAAACCGTTCCTTTGCAGTAACCGTTTTCATGTTTCCGTTTCACTCTGTTTTCTCCTATATGGATACATGTAGTTGGAACTCTAAATCAAACACGGTTTGTGCTAGCTCTTTGAAACTTGGCACAATAATGTAGTTCCAAGTTCTATCTCTATGGTTTGTGTCCTATTGAAGTAGCCCCAAGCAGAGACTGACTAGAATCACTTTCATTGAAAGGGGTTGCCAAGCTTCCAAAAAACTACGAGTTTCCTGAAATATCAGCAAACATTTTTTCACCCAATCTTGATGATACTGGCATGTAATGATGAGTACACCAATCCCACTTGGCTCACCAAATTTCCTTCTTCTAGGTTAAACCGTTCCTTTGCAGTAACCGTTTCCATGTTTCCGTTTCACTCTCTTTTCTCCTATATGGATACATGTATTTGGAACTCTAAATCAAACACGGGTTGTGCTAGCTCTTTGAAACTTGGCACAATAATGTAGTTCCAAGTTCTATCACTATGGTTTGTGTCCTATTGAAGTATCCCCAAGCAGAGACTGACGAGAATCACTTTCATTGAAAGGGGTTGCCAAGCTACCAAAAAACTACGAGTTTCCTGAAATATCAGCAAACATTTTTTCACCCAAACTTGATGATACTTGCAGGGAATGACCAGTACACCAGTCCCACTTGGCTCACCAAATTTCGTTCTTCTAGGTTAAACCGTTCTTTTGCAGTAACCGTTTTCATGTTTAGCTTTCACTCTGTTTTCTCCTATATGGATACACGTAGTTGGAACTCTGAATCAAACACGGTTTGTGCTAGCTCTTTGAAACTTGGCACAATAATGTAGTTCCAAGTTCTATCGCTATGGTTTGTGTCTTATTGAAGTAGCCCCAAGCAGAGACTGACGAGAATCACTTTCATTGAAAGTGGTTGCCAAGCTTCCAAAATACTACGAGTTTCCTGAAATATCAGCAAACATTTTTCTTCTGAATCTTGATGATACTTGCAGGGAATGATCAGAACACCAGTCCCACTTGGCTCACCAAATTTCGTTCTTCTAGGTTAAACCGTTCCTTTGCAGTAACCGTTTTCATTTTTAGGTTTCACTGTTTTCTGCTATATGGATACCTGTAGTTGGAACTCTAAATCAAACACGGTTTGTGCTACCTCTTTGAAACTTGGCACAATAATGTAGTTCCAAGTTCCATCGCTATGGTTTGTGTCCTATTGAAGTAGCCCCAAGCAGAGACTGACGAGAATCACTTTCATTGAAAGGGTTGCCTAGCTTCCAAAAAACTACGAGTTTCCTGAAATATCAGCAAACATTTTTTTACCCAATCTTGATGATACTTGCAGGGAATGATCAGTACACCAGTCCCACTTGGCTCACCAAATTTCGTTCTTCTAGGTTAAACCGTTCCTTTGCAGTAACCGTTTTCATGTTTAGGTTTGACTCTGTTTTCTCCTATATGGATACCTGTAGTTGGAACTCTAAATCAAACACGGTTTGTGCTAGCTCTTTGAAATATGGCACAATAATGTAGTTCCAAGTTCTATCGCTATGGTTTGTGTCCTATTGAAGTAGCCCCAAGCAGAGACTGACGAGAATCAGTTTCATTGAAAGGGGTTGCCAAGCTTCCGAAAAACTACGAGTTTCCTGAAATCTCAGCAAACATTTTTTCACCCAATCTTGGTGATACTGGCACGTAATGATGAGTACACCAATCCCACTTGGCTCACCAAATTTCGTTCTTCTAGGTTAAACCTTTACTTTGCAGTAACCGTTTTCATGTTTAGGTTTTACTCTCTTTTCTCCTATATGGATACCTGTAGTTGGAACTCTAAATCAAACACGGTTTGTGCTAGCTCTCTGAAACTTGGCACAATAATGTAGTTCCAAGTTCCATCGCTATGGTTTGTGTCCTATTGAAGTAGCCCCAAGCAGAGACTGACGAGAATCACTTTCATTGAAAGGGGTTGCCTAGCTTCCAAAAAATTACGAGTTTCCTGAAATATCAGCAAACATTTTTTTACCCAATCTTGATGATACTTGCAGGGAATGATCAGTACACCAGTCCCACTTGGCTCACCAAATTTCGTTCTTCTAGGTTAAACCATTCCTTTGCAGTAACAGTTTTCATGTTTAGGTTTCACTCTGTTTTCTCCTATATGGATACCTGTAGTTGGAACTCTAAATCCAACACGGTTTGTGCTAGCTCTTTGAAACTTGGCACAATAATGTAGTTCCAAGTTCTATCGCTATGGTTTGTGTCCGATTGAAGTAGCCCCAAGCAGAGACTGACGAGAATCACTTTCATTGAAAGGGGTTGCCAAGCTTCCAAAAAACTACGAGTTTCCTGAAATATCAGCAAACATTTTTTCACCCAATCTTGATGATACTTGCAGGAAATGATCCGTACACCAGTAGCACTTGGCTCAAAAAGTTACGTTCTTCTAGGTTAAACCGTTCCTTTGCAGTAACCGATTTCATGTTTCGGTTTCACTCTGTTTTCTCCTATATGGATACATGTAGTTGGAACTCTAAATCAAACACGGTTTTTTCTAGCTCTTTGAAACTTGGCACAATAATGTAGTTCGAAGTTCTATCGCTATGGCTTGTGTCCTATTGAAGTAGCCCCAAGCAGAGACTGACGAGATTCACTTTCATTGAAAGGGGTTTCCAAGCTTCCAAAAAACTACGAGTTTCCTGAAATATCAGCAAACATTTTTTCACCCAATCTTGATGATACATGCAGGTAATGATCAGTACAACAGTCCCACTTGGCTCACCAAATTACGTTCTTCTAGGTTAAACCGTTCTTTTGCAGTAACCGTTTTCATGTTTCGGTTTCACTCTGTTTTCTCCTATATGGATACATGCATTTGGAACTCTAAATCAAACACTGTTTGTGCTAGCTCTTTGAAACTTGGCACAATAATGTAGTTCCAAGTTCTATCGCTATGTTTTGTGTCCTATTGAAGTAGCCCCTAGCAGAGACTGAGAAGAATCACTTTCATTGAAAGGGGTTGCCAAGCTTCCAAAAAACTACGAGTTTCCTGAAATCTCTGCAAACATTTTTTCACCCAATCTTGATGATACTTGCAGGTAATGATCCGTACACCAGTAGCACTTGGCTCAAAAAGTTATGTTCTTCTAGGTTAAACGGTTCCTTTGCAGTAACCGTTTTCATGTTTCGGATTCACTCTGTTTTCTCCTGTATGGATACATGTTGTTGGAACTCTAAATCAAACACGGTTTGTGCTAGCTCTTTGAAACTTGGCACAATAATGTAGTTCGAAGTTCTATCGCTATGGCTTGTGTCCTATTGAAGTAGCCCCAAGCAGAGACTGACGAGATTCACTTTCATTGAAAGGGGTTGCCAAGCTTCCAAAAAACTACGAGTTTCCTGAAATCTCAGCAAACATTTTTTCACCCAATCTTGATGATACTGGCATGTAATGATGAGTACACCAATCCCACTTGGCTCACCAAATTTCGTTCTTCTAGGTTAAACCGTTCCTTTGCAGTAACCGTTTTCATGTTTCCGTTTCACTCTGTTTTCTCCTATATGGATACATGTAGTTGGAACTCTAAATCAAACACGGTTTGTGCTAGCTCTTTGAAACTTGGCACAATAATGTAGTTCCAAGTTCTATCTCTATGGTTTGTGTCCTATTGAAGTAGCCCCAAGCAGAGACTGACTAGAATCACTTTCATTGAAAGGGGTTGCCAAGCTTCCAAAAAACTACGAGTTTCCTGAAATATCAGCAAACATTTTTTCACCCAATCTTGATGATACTGGCATGTAATGATGAGTACACCAATCCCACTTGGCTCACCAAATTTCCTTCTTCTAGGTTAAACCGTTCCTTTGCAGTAACCGTTTCCATGTTTCCGTTTCACTCTCTTTTCTCCTATATGGATACATGTATTTGGAACTCTAAATCAAACACGGGTTGTGCTAGCTCTTTGAAACTTGGCACAATAATGTAGTTCCAAGTTCTATCACTATGGTTTGTGTCCTATTGAAGTATCCCCAAGCAGAGACTGACGAGAATCACTTTCATTGAAAGGGGTTGCCAAGCTTCCAAAAAACTACGAGTTTCCTGAAATATCAGCAAACATTTTTTCACCCAAACTTGATGATACTTGCAGGGAATGACCAGTACACCAGTCCCACTTGGCTCACCAAATTTCGTTCTTCTAGGTTAAACCGTTCTTTTGCAGTAACCGTTTTCATGTTTAGCTTTCACTCTGTTTTCTCCTATATGGATACACGTAGTTGGAACTCTGAATCAAACACGGTTTGTGCTAGCTCTTTGAAACTTGGCACAATAATGTAGTTCCAAGTTCTATCGCTATGGTTTGTGTCTTATTGAAGTAGCCCCAAGCAGAGACTGACGAGAATCACTTTCATTGAAAGTGGTTGCCAAGCTTCCAAAATACTACGAGTTTCCTGAAATATCAGCAAACATTTTTCTTCTGAATCTTGATGATACTTGCAGGGAATGATCAGTACACCAGTCCCACTTGGCTCACCAAATTTCGTTCTTCTAGGTTAAACCGTTCCTTTGCAGTAACCGTTTTCATGTTTAGGTTTGACTCTGTTTTCTCCTATATGGATACCTGTAGTTGGAACTCTAAATCAAACACGGTTTGTGCTAGCTCTTTGAAACATGGCACAATAATGTAGTTCCAAGTTCTATCGCTATGGTTTGTGTCCTATTGAAGTAGCCCCAAGCAGAGACTGACGAGAATCAGTTTCATTGAAAGGGGTTGCCAAGCTTCCGAAAAACTACGAGTTTCCTGAAATCTCAGCAAACATTTTTTCACCCAATCTTGATGATACATGCAGGTAATGATCAGTACAACAGTCCCACTTGGCTCTCCAAATTACGTTCGTCTAGGTTAAACCGTTCCTTTGCAGTAACCGTTTTCATGTTTAGGTTTCACTCTGTTTTCTCCTATATGGACACATGTAGTTGGAACTCTAAATCAAACACGGTTTGTGCTAGCTCTTTGAAACTTGGCACAATAAAGTAGTTCCAAGGTCTATCGTTATGCTTTGTGTCCTATTGAAGTAGCCCCAAGCAGAGACTGACGAGAATCACTTTCATTGAAAGGTGTTGCCAAGCTTCAAAAAACTACGAGTTTCCTGAAATATCAGCAAACATTTTTTCACCCAATCTTGATGATACTGGCATGTAATGATGAGTACACCAATCCCACTTGGCTCACCAAATTTCCTTCTTCTAGGTTAAACCGTTCCTTTGCAGTAACCGTTTCCATGTTTCCGTTTCACTCTCTTTTCTCCTATATGGATACATGTATTTGGAACTCTAAATCAAACACGGGTTGTGCTAGCTCTTTGAAACATGGCACAATAATGTAGTTCCAAGTTCTATCACTATGGTTTGTGTCCTATTGAAGTATCAGCAAGCAGAGACTGACGAGAATCACTTTCATTGAAAGGGGTTGCCAAGCTTCCAAAAAACTACGAGTTTCCTGAAATATCAGCAAACATTTTTTTCACCCAAACTTGATGATACTTGCAGGGAATGACCAGTACACCAGTCCCACTTGGCTCACCAAATTTCGTTCTTCTAGGTTAAACCGTTCTTTTGCAGTAACCGTTTTCATGTTTAGGTTTCACTCTCTTTTCTCCTATATGGATACACGTAGTTGGAACTTTGAATCAAACACGGTTTGTGCTACCTCTTTGAAACTTGGCACAATAATGTAGTTCCAAGTTCCATCGCTATGGTTTGTGTCCTATTGAAGTAGCCCCAAGCAGAGACTGACGAGAATCACTTTCATTGAAAGGGGTTGCCTAGCTTCCAAAAAACTACGAGTTTCCTGAAATATCAGCAAACATTTTTTTACCCAATCTTGATGATACTTGCAGGGAATGATCAGTACACCAGTCCCACTTGGCTCACCAAATTTCGTTCTTCTAGGTTAAACCGTTCCTTTGCAGTAACCGTTTTCATGTTTAGGTTTTACTCTCTTTTCTCCTATATGGATACCTGTAGTTGGAACTCTAAATCAAACACGGTTTGTGCTAGCTCTTTGAAACTTGGCACAATAATGTAGTTCCAAGTTCTATCGCTATGGTTTGTGTCCGATTGAAGTAGCCCCAAGCAGAGACTGACGATAATCACTTTCATTGAAAGGGGTTGCCAAGCTTCCAAAAATCTACGAGTTTCCTGAAATATCAGCAAACATTTTTTCACCCAATCTTGATGATACTTGCAGGTAATGATCCGTACACCAGTAGCACTTGGCTCAAAAAGTTACGTTCTTCTAGGTTTAACCGTTCCTTTGCAGGAACCGTTTTCATGTTTAGGTTTCACTCTGTATTCTCCTATATGGATACATGTAGTTGGAACTCTAAATCAAACACGGTTTGTGCTAGCTCTTTGGAACGTGGCACAATAATGTAGTTCCAAGTTCTATCGCTATGGTTTGTGTCCTATTGAAGTAGCCCCAAGCAGAGACTGATGAGAATCACTTTCATTGAAAGGGGTTGCCAAGCTTCCAAAAATCTACGAGTTTCCTGAAATCTCAGCAAACATTTTTTCACCCAATCTTGATGATACTGGCAGGTAATGATCAGTACACCAGTCCCACTTGGCTCACCAAATTTTGTTCTTCTAGGTTAAACCGTTCCTTTGCAGTAACCGTTTTCATGTTTAGGTTTCACTCTGTTTTCTCCAATATGGATACCTGTAGTTGGAACTCTAAATCAAACACGGTTTGTGCTAGCTCTTTGAAACATGGCACAATAATGTAGTTCCAAGTTCTATCGCTATGGTTTGTGTCCTATTGAAGTAGCCCCAAGCAGAGACTGACGAGAATCAGTTTCATTGAAAGGCGTTGCCAAGCTTCCAAAAAACTACGAGTTTCCTGAAATATCAGCAAACATTTTTTCACCCAATCTTGATGATACTTGCAGGTAATGATCAGTACACCAGTAGCACTTGGCTCAAAAAATTACGTTCTTCTAGGTTAAACCGTTCCTTTGCAGTAACCGTTTTCATGTTTCGGTTTCACTCTGATTTCTCCTATATGGATACATGTAGTTGGAACTCTAAATCAAACACGGTTTGTGCTACCTCTTTCGAACTTAGCACAATAATGTAGTTCCAAGTTCTATCGCTATGGTTTGTGTCCTATTGAAGTAGCCCCAAGCAGAGACTGACGAGAATCACTTTCATTGAAAGGGGTTGCCAAGCTTCCAAAAATCTACGAGTTTCCTGAAATATCAGCAAACATTTTTTCACCCAATCTTGATGATACTTGCAGGTAATGATCAGTACACCAGTAGCACATGGCTCAAAAAATTACGTTCTTCTAGGTTAAACCGTTCCTTTGCAGTAACCGTTTTCATGTTTCGGTTTCACTCTGTTTTCTCCTATACGGATACATGTAGTTGGAACTCTAAATCAAACACGGTTTGTGCTAGCTCTTTGGAACTTCGCACAATAATGTAGTTCGAAGTTCTATCGCTATGGCTTGTGTCCTATTGAAGTAGCCCCAAGCAGAGACTGACGAGAATCACTTTCATTGAAAGGGGTTGCCAAGCTTCCAAAAAACTACGAGTTTCCTGAAATATCAGCAAACATTTTTTCACCCAATCTTGATGATACATGCAGGTAATGATCAGTACAACAGTCCCACTTGGCTCACAAAATTTCGTTCTTCTAGGTTAAACCGTTCCTTTGCAGTAACCGTTTACATGTTTAGGTTTCACTCTGTTTTCTCCTATATGGATACCTGTATTTGGAACTCTAAATCAAACACGGTTTGTGCTAGCTCTTTGAAACTTGGCACAAAAATGTAGTTCCAAGTTCTATCGCTATGGTTTGTGTCTTATTGAAGTAGCCCCAAGCAGAGACTGACGAGAATCACTTTCATTGAAAGGGGTTGCCAAGCTTCCAAAAAACTACAAGTTCCTGAAATCTCAGCAAACATTTTTCTTCTGAATCTTGATGATACTTGCAGGGAATGATCAGTACACTAGTCCCACTTGGCTCACCAAATTTCGTTCTTCTAGGTTAAACCGTTCCTTTGCAGTAACCGTTTTCATGTTTAGGTTTCACTCTGTTTTCTCCTATATGGATACCTGTAGTTGGAACTCTAAATCAAACACGGTTTGTGCTAGCTCTTTGAAACTCGGCACAATAATGTAGTTCCAAGTTCTATCGCTATGGTTTGTGTCCGATTGAAGTAGCCCCAAGCAGAGACTGAGGATAATCACTTTCATTGAAAGGGGTTGCCAAGCTTCCAAAAAACTACGAGTTTCCTGAAATATCAGCAAACATTTTTTCAAACAATCTTGATGATACTTGCAGGTAATGATCCGTACACCAGTAGCACTTGGCTCAAAAAGTTACGTTCTTCTAGGTTAAACCGTTCATTTGCAGTAACCGTTTTCATGTTTCGGTTTCACTCTGTTTTCTCCTATATGGATACATGTTGTTGGAACTCTAAATCAAACACGGTTTGTGCTAGCTCTTTGAAACTTGGCACAATAATGTAGTTCCAAGTTCTATCGCTATGGTTTGTGTCCTATTGAAGTAGCCCCAAGCAGAGACTGATGAGAATCACTTTCATTGAAAGGGGTTGCCAAGCTTCCAAAAAACTACGAGTTTCCTGAAATCTCAGCAAACATTTTTTCACCCAATCTTGATGATACTGGCATGTAATGATGAGTACACCAATCCAACTTGGCTCATCAAATTTCGTTCTTCTAGGTTAAACCGTTCCTTTGCAGTAACCGTTTTCATGTTTAGGTTTCACTGTTTTCTCCTATATGGATACCTGTAGTTGGAACTCTAAATCAAACACGGTTTGTGCTACCTCTTTGAAACTTGGCACAATAATGTAGTTCCAAGTTCCATCGCTATGGTTTGTGTCCTATTGAAGTAGCCCCAAGCAGAGACTGACGAGAATCACTTTCATTGAAAGGGGTTGCGTAGCTTCCAAAAAACTACGAGTTTCCTGAAATATCAGCAAACATTTTTTTACCCAATCTTGATGATACTTGCAGGGAATGATCAGTACACCAGTCCCACTTGGCTCACCAAATTTCGTTCTTCTAGGTTAAACCGTTCCTTTGCAGTAACCGTTTTCATGTTTAGGTTTGACTCTGTTTTCTCCTATATGGATACCTGTAGTTGGAACTCTAAATCAAACACGGTTTGTGCTAGCTCTTTGAAACATGGCACAATAATGTAGTTCCAAGTTCT
>NW_027552317.1:0-27362 GCF_045843805.1 Urocitellus parryii
TTCTAGGTTAAACCGTTTTTTGCAGTAACCGTTTTCATGTTTAGGTTTCACTCTGTTTTCTCCTATATGGATACATGTATTTGGAACTCTAAATCAAACACGGTTTGTGCTAGCTCTTTGAGACGTGGCACAGTAATGTAGTTCCAAGTTCTATCGCTATGGTTTGTGTCCTATTGAAGTAGCCCAAGCTGAGACTGACGAGAATCACTTTCATTGAAAGGGGTGGCCAAGCTTCCAAAAAACTACGAGTTTCCTGAAATCTGAGCAAACATTTTTTCACCCAATCTTGATGATACTTCCAGGTAATGATCAGTACACCAATCCCACTTGGCTCACCAAATTTCGTACTTCTAGGTTAAACCGTTCCTTTGCAGTAATCGTTTTCATGTTTAGGTTTCACTCTGTTTTCTCCTATATGGATACATGTAGTTGGAACTCTAAATCAAACAGGGTTTGTGCTAGCTCTTTGAAACTTGGCACAATCATGTAGTTCCAAGTTCTATCGCTATGGTTTGTGTCCTATTGAAGTAGCCCCAAGCAGAGACTGACGAGAATCACTTTCATTGAAAGGGGTTGCCAAGCTTCCAAAAAACTAAGAGTTTCCTGAAATCTCAGCAAACATTTTTGCACCCAATCTTGGTGATACTTGAAGGTAATGATCAGTACACCTATCCCACTTGGCTCACCAAATTTCGTTCTTCTAGGTTAATCCGTTCCTTTGCAGTAACCGTTTTCATTTTTAGGTTTCACTCTGTTTTCTCCTATATGGATACATGTAGTTGGAACTCTAAATCAAACAGGGTTTGTGCTAGCTCTTTGAAACTTGGCACAATAATGTAGTTCCAAGTTCTTTCGCTATGGTTTGTGTGCTATTGAAGTAGCCCCAAGCAGAGACTGACGAGAATCACTTTCATTGAAAGGGGTTGCCAAGCTTCCAAAAAATTACGAGTTTCCTGAAATCTCAGCAAACATTTTTTCACCCAATCTTGATGATACTTGCAGGTAATGATCAGTACACCAATTCCACTTGGCCCACCAAATTTCGTTCTTCTAGGTTAAACCGTTCCTTTGCAGTACCCGTTTTCATTTTTAGGTTTCACTCTGTTTTCTCCTATATGGATACATGTATTTGGAACTCTAAATCAAACAGGGTTTGTGCTAGCTCTTTGAAACTTGGCACAATAATTGAGTTCCAAGTTCTATCGCTATGGTTTGTGTCCTATGGAAGTAGCCCCAAGCAGACACTGAAGACAATCACTTTCATTGAACGGGGTTGCCAAGCTTCCAAAAAACTATGATTTCCTGAAATCTGAGCAAACATTTTTTCACCCAAACGAGATGATACTTGCAGGTAATGATCAGTACACCAATCCCACGTGGCTCACCAAATTTCGTTCTTCTAGGTTAAACCGTTCCTTTGCATAACCGTTTTCATGTTTAGGTTTCACTCTGTTTTCTCCAATATGGATATATGTAGTTGGAACTCTAAATCAAACGTGGTGTGTGCAAGCTCTTTGAATCTTGGCACAATAATGTAGTTCCATGTTCTATCGCTATGGTTTGTGTCCTATTGAAGTAGCCCCAAGCAGATACTGACGAGAATCACTTTCATTGAAAGGGGTTGCCAAGTTTCCAAAAAACTACGAGTTTCCTGAAATCTCAGCAAACATTTTTCACCCAATCTTGATGATACTTGCAGGTAATGATCAGTACAACAGTCCCACTTGGCTCACCAAATTACGTTCTTCTAGGTTAAACCGTTCCTTTGCAGGAACCGTTTTCAAGTTTAGGTTTCACTCTGTTTTCTCCTATACGGATACATGTAGTTGGAACTCTAAATCAAACACGGTTTGTGCTAGCTCTTTGAAACTTGGCACAATAATTGAGTTCCAAGTTCTATCGCTATGGTTTGTGTCCTATTGAAGTAGCCCCAAGCAGAGACTGACGAGAATCACTTTCATTGAAAGGGGTTGCCAAGCGTCCAAAAAACTATGATTTCCTGAAATCTGAGCAAACATTTTTTCACCCAAACGAGATGATACTTGCAGGTAATGATCAGTACACCAATCCCACTTGTCTCACCAAATTTCGTTCTTCTAGGTTAAACCGTTCCTTTGCAGTAACCGTTTTCATGTTTAGGTTTCACTCTGTTTTCTCCTATATGGATACATGTAGTTGGAACTGTAAATCAAACGCGGTTTGTGCTAGCTCTTTGAAACGTGGCACAATAATGTAGTTCCAAGTTCTATCGCTATGGTTTGTGTCCAATTGAAGTAGCCCCAAGCAGAGACTGATGAGAATCACTTTCATTGAAAAGGGTGGCCAAGCTTCCAAAAAACTAGGAGTTTCCTGAAATCTTAGCAAACATTTTTGCACCCAATCTTGATGATACTTGCAGGTAATGATCAGTACACCAATCCCACTTGGCTCACCAAATTTCGTTCTTCTAGGTTAAACCGTTCCTTTGCAGTAACCGTTTACATGTTTCGGTTTCACTCTGTTTTCTCCTATATGGATACATGTATTTGGAACTCTAAATCAAACAGGGTTTGTGCTAGCTCTTTGAAACTTGGCACAATAGTGTAGTTCCAAGTTCTATCGCTATGGTTTGTGTCCTATTGAAGTAGCCCCAAGCAGAGACTTGCGAGAATCACTTTCATTGAAAGGGGTGGCCAAGCTTCCAAAAAACTACGAGTTTCCTGAAATCTCAGCAAACATTTTTTCACCCAATCTTGATGATACTAGCAGGTAATGATCAGTTCACCAATCCCACTTGGCTCACCAAATTTCGTTCTTCTAGGTTAAACCGTTCCTTTACAGTAACCGTTTTCATGTTTAGGTTTCACTCTGTTTTCTCCTATATGGATACATGTATTTGGAACTCTAAATCAAACAGGGTTTGTGCTAGCTCTTTGAAACTTGGCACAATAATGTAGTTCCAAGTTCTGTCGCTATGGTTTGTGTCCTATTGAAGTAGCCCCAAGCAGAGACTGACGAGAATCACTTTCATTGAAAGGGGTTGCCAAGTTTCCAAAAAACTACGAGTTTCCTGAAATCTCAGCAAACATTTTTTCACCCAATCTTGATGATACTTGCAGGGAATGATCAGTACAACAGTCCCACTTGGCTCACCAAATTTCGTTCTTCTAGGTTAAACCTTTCCTTTGCAGTAAACGTTTTCATGTTTAGGTTTCACTCTGTTTTCTCCTATATGGATACATGTATTTGGAACTCTAAATCCAACACGGTTTGTGCTAGCTCTTTGAGACGTGGCACAGTAAGGTAGTTCCAAGTTCTATCGCTATGGTTTGTGTCCTATTGAAGTAGCCCAAGCAGAGACTGACGAGAATCACTTTCATTGAAAGGGGTTGCCAAGCTTCAAAAAACTACGAGTTTCCTGAAATCTCAGCAAACATTTTTTCACCCAATCTTGATGATACTTGCAGGTAATGGTCAGTACACCAATCCCACTTGGCTCACCAAATTTCGTTCTTATAGGATAAACCGTTCCTTTGCAGGAACCGTTTTCATGTTTAGGTTTCACTCTGTTTTCTCCTATACGGATACATGTAGTTGGAACTCTAAATCAAACAGGGTTTGTGCTAGCTCTTTGAAACTTGGCACAATAATTGAGTACCAAGTTCTATCGCTATGGTTTGTGTCCTATTGAAGTAGCCCCAAGCAGAGACTGACGAGAATCACTTTCATTGAAAGGGGTTGCCAAGCGTCCAAAAAACTATGATTTCCTGAAATCTGAGCAAACATTTTTTCACCCAAACGAGATGATACTTGCAGGTAATGATCAGTACACCAATCCCACTTGGCTCACCAAATTTCGTTCTTCTAGGTTAAACCGTTCCTTTGCAGTAACCGTTTTCATGTTTAGGTTTCACTCTGTTTTCTCCTATATGGATACATGTAGTTGGAACTCTAAATCAAACACGGTTTGTGCTAGCTCTTTGAAACGTGGCACAATAATGTAGTTCCAAGTTCTATCGCTATGGTTTGTGTCCTATTGAAGTAGCCCCAAGCAGAGACTGACGAGAATCACTTTCATTGAAAGGGGTTGCCAAGTTTCCAAAAAACTACGAGTTTCCTGAAATCTCAGCAAACATTTTTTCACCCAATCTTGATGATACTTGCAGGGAATGATCAGTACAACAGTCCCACTTGGCTCACCAAATTACGTTCTTCTAGGTTAAACCTTTTCTTTGCAGTAAACGTTTTCATGTTTAGGTTTCACTCTGTTTTCTCCTATATGGATACATGTAGTTGTAACTCTAAATCAAACACGGTTTGTGCTAGCTCTTTTAAACTTGGCACAATAATGCAGTTCCAAGTTCTATCGCTATGGTTTGTTTCCTATTGAAGTAGCCCCAAGCAGAGACTGATGAGAATCACTTTCATTGAAAGGGGTTGCCAAGGTTACAAAAAACAAAGAGTTTCCTGAAATCTCAGCAAACATTTTTTCAGCCAACATTGATGATACTTGCAGGTAATGATCAGTACACCAGTCCCACTTGGCTCACCAAATTTCGTTCTTCTAGGTTAAACCGTTTTTTGCAGTAACCGTTTTCATGTTTAGGTTTCACTCTGTTTTCTCCTATATGGATACATGTATTTGGAACTCTAAATCCAACACGGTTTGTGCTAGCTCTTTGAGACGTGGCACAGTAATGTAGTTCCAAGTTCTATCGCTATGGTTTGTGTCCTATTGAAGTAGCCCAAGCAGAGACTGACGAGAATCACTTTCATTGAAAGGGGTGGCCAAGCTTCCAAAAAACTACGAGTTTCCTGAAATCTGAGCAAACATTTTTTCACCCAATCTTGATGATACTTCCAAGTAATGATCAGTACACCAATCCCACTTGGCTCACCAAATTTCGTTCTTCTAGGTTAAACCGTTCCTTTGCAGTAATCGTTTTCATGTTTAGGTTTCACTCTGTTTTCTCCTATATGGATACATGTAGTTGGAACTCTAAATCAAACTCGGTTTGTGCTAGCTCTTTGAAACTTGGCACAATAATGTAGTTCCAAGTTCTATCGCTATGGTTTGTGTCCTATTGAAGTAGCCCCTAGCAGAGACTGACGAGAATCACTTTCATTGAAAGGGGTGGCCAAGCTTCAAAAAAACTACGAGTTTCCTGAAATCTCAGCAAACATTTTTTCACCCATTCTTGGTGATACTTGAAGGTAATGATCAGTACACCTATCCCACTTGGCTCACCAAATTTCGTTCTTCTAGGTTAATCCGTTCCTTTGCAGGAACCGTTTTCATTTTTAGGTTTCACTCTGTTTTCTCCTATATGGATACATGTAGTTGGAACTCTAAATCAAACAGGGTTTGTGCTAGCTCTTTGAAACTTGGCACAATAATGTAGTTCCAAGTTCTTTCGCTATGGTTTGTGTCCTATTGAAGTAGCCCCAAGCAGAGACTGACGAGAATCACTTTCATTGAAAGGGGTTGCCAAGCTTCCAAAAAATTACGAGTTTCCTGAAATCTCAGCAAACATTTTTTCACCCAATCTTGATGATACTTGCAGGTAATGATCAGTACACCAATTCCACTTGACCCACCAAATTTCGTTCTTCTAGGTTAAACCGTTCCTTTGCAGTACCCGTTTTCATTTTTAGGTTTCACTCTGTTTTCTCCTATATGGATACATGTATTTGGAACTCTAAATCAAACAGGGTTTGTGCTAGCTCTTTGAAACTTGGCACAATAATTGAGTTCCAAGTTCTATCGCTATGGTTTGTGTCCTATTGAAGTAGCCCCAAGCAGAGACTGACGAGAATCACTTTCATTGAAAGGGGTTGCCAAGTTTCCAAAAAACTACGAGTTTCCTGAAATCTCAGCAAACATTTTTTCACCCAATCTTGATGATACTTGCAGGGAATGATCAGTACAACAGTCCCACTTGGCTCACCAAATTTCGTTCTTCTAGGTTAAACCTTTCCTTTGCAGTAAACGTTTTCATGTTTAGGTTTCACTCTGTTTTCTCCTATATGGATACATGTATTTGGAACTCTAAATCCAACACGGTTTGTGCTAGCTCTTTGAGACGTGGCACAGTAATGTAGTTCCAAGTTCTATCGCTATGGTTTGTGTCCTATTGAAGTAGCCCAAGCAGAGACTGACGAGAATCACTTTCATTGAAAGGGGTTGCCAAGCTTCCAAAAAACTATGATTTCCTGAAATCTGAGCAAACATTATTTCACCCAAACGAGATGATACTTGCAGGTAATGATCAGTACACCAATCCCACTTGGCTCACCAAATTTCGTTCTTCTAGGTTAAACCGTTCCTTTGCATAACCGTTTTCATATTTAGGTTTCACTCTGTTTTCTCCTATATGGATACATGTAGTTGGAACTCTAAATCAAACGTGGTTTGTGCAAGCTCTTTGAATCTTGGCACAATAATGTAGTTCCAAGTTCTATCGCTATGGTTTGTGTCCTATTGAAGTAGCCAAAAGCAGAGACTGACGAGAATCACTTTCATTGAAAGGGGTTGCCAAGTTTCCAAAAAACTACGAGTTTATTGAAATCTCAGCAAACATTTTTCACCCAATCTTCATGATACTTGCAGGTAATGATCAGTACAGCAGTCCCACTTGGCTCACCAAATTACGTTCTTCTAGGTTAAACCGTTCCTTTGCAGTAACCGTTTTCATGTTTCGGTTTCACTCTGTTTTCTCCTATAAGGATACATGTAGTTGGAACTGTAAATCAAACAAGGTTTGTGCTAGCTCTTTGAAACTTGGCACAATAATGTAGTTCCAAGTTCTATCGCTATGGTTTGTGTCCTATTGAAGTAGCCCCAAGCAGAGACTGACGAGAATCACTTTCATTGAAAGGGGTTGCCAAGCTTCAAAAAACTACGAGTTTCCTGAAATCTCAGCAAACATTTTTTCACCCAATCTTGATGATACTTGCAGGTAATGGTCAGTACACCAATCCCACTTGGCTCACCAAATTTCGTTCTTATAGGATAAACCGTTCCTTTGCAGGAACCGTTTTCATGTTTAGGTTTCACTCTGTTTTCTCCTATACGGATACATGTAGTTGGAACTCTAAATCAAACACGGTTTGTGCTAGCTCTTTGAAACTTGGCACAATAATTGAGTTCCAAGTTCTATCGCTATGGTTTGTGTCCTATTGAAGTAGCCCCAAGCAGAGACTGACGAGAATCACTTTCATTGAAAGGGGTTGCCAAGCGTCCAAAAAACTATGATTTCCTGAAATCTGAGCAAACATTTTTTCACCCAAACGAGATGATACTTGCAGGTAATGATCAGTACACCAATCCCACTTGGCTCACCAAATTTCGTTCTTCTAGGTTAAACCGTTCCTTTGCAGTAACCGTTTTCATGTTTAGGTTTCACTCTGTTTTCTCCTATATGGATACATGTAGTTGGAACTCTAAATCAAACACGGTTTGTGCTAGCTCTTTGAAACGTGGCACAATAATGTAGTTCCAAGTTCTATCGCTATGGTTTGTGTCCTATTGAAGTAGCCCCAAGCAGAGACTGACGAGAATCACTTTCATTGAAAGGGGTTGCCAAGTTTCCAAAAAACTACGTGTTTCCTGAAATCTCAGCAAACATTTTTTCACCCAATCTTGATGATACTTGCAGGGAATGATCAGTACAACAGTCCCACTTGGCTCACCAAATTACGTTCTTCTAGGTTAAACCTTTCCTTTGCAGTAAACGTTTTCATGTTTCGGTTTCACTCTGTTTTCTCCTATATGGATACATGTAGTTGTAACTCTAAATCAAACACGGTTTGTGCTAGCTCTTTTAAACTTGGCACAATAATGCAGTTCCAAGTTCTATCGCTATGGTTTGTTTCCTATTGAAGTAGCCCCAAGCAGAGACTGATGAGAATCACTTTCATTGAAAGGGGTTGCCAAGGTTACAAAAAACAAAGAGTTTCCTGAAATCTCAGCAAACATTTTTTCAGCCAACATTGATGATACTTGCAGGTAATGATCAGTACACCAGTCCCACTTGGCTCACCAAATTTCGTTCTTCTAGGTTAAACCGTTTTTTGCAGTAACCGTTTTCATGTTTAGGTTTCACTCTGTTTTCTCCTATATGGATACATGTATTTGGAACTCTAAATCCAACACGGTTTGTGCTAGCTCTTTGAGACGTGGCACAGTAATGTAGTTCCAAGTTCTATCGCTATGGTTTGTGTCCTATTGAAGTAGCCCAAGCAGAGACTGACGAGAATCACTTTCATTGAAAGGGGTGGCCAAGCTTCCAAAAAACTACGAGTTTCCTGAAATCTGAGCAAACATTTTTTCACCCAATCTTGATGATACTTCCAAGTAATGATCAGTACACCAATCCCACTTGGCTCACCAAATTTCGTTCTTCTAGGTTAAACCGTTCCTTTGCAGTAATCGTTTTCATGTTTAGGTTTCACTCTGTTTTCTCCTATATGGATACATGTATTTGGAACTCTAAATCAAACAGGGTTTGTGCTAGCTCTTTGAAACTTGGCACAATAATGTAGTTCCAAGTTCTATCGCTATGGTTTGTGTCCTATTGAAGTAGCCCCTAGCAGAGACTGACGAGAATCACTTTCATTGAAAGGGGTGGCCAAGCTTCAAAAAAACTACGAGTTTCCTGAAATCTCAGCAAACATTTTTTCACCCATTCTTGGTGATACTTGAAGGTAATGATCAGTACACCTATCCCACTTGGCTCACCAAATTTCGTTCTTCTAGGTTAATCCGTTCCTTTGCAGGAACCGTTTTCATTTTTAGGTTTCACTCTGTTTTCTCCTATATGGATACATGTAGTTGGAACTCTAAATCAAACAGGGTTTGTGCTAGCTCTTTGAAACTTGGCACAATAATGTAGTTCCAAGTTCTTTCGCTATGGTTTGTGTCCTATTGAAGTAGCCCCAAGCAGAGACTGAGGGGAATCACTTTCATTGAAAGGGGTTGCCAAGCTTCCAAAAAATTACGAGTTTCCTGAAATCTCAGCAAACATTTTTTCACCCAATCTTGATGATACTTGCAGGTAATGATCAGTACACCAATTCCACTTGGCCCACCAAATTTCGTTCTTCTAGGTTAAACCGTTCCTTTGCAGTACCCGTTTTCATTTTTAGGTTTCACTCTGTTTTCTCCTATATGGATACATGTATTTGGAACTCTAAATCAAACAGGGTTTGTGCTAGCTCTTTGAAACTTGGCACAATAATTGAGTTCCAAGTTCTATCGCAATGGTTTGTGTCCTATGGAAGTAGCCCCAAGCAGAGACTGAAGACAATCACTTTCATTGAAAGGGGTTGCCAAGCTTCCAAAAAACTATGATTTCCTGAAATCTGAGCAAACATTATTTCACCCAAACGAGATGATACTTGCAGGTAATGATCAGTACACCAATCCCACTTGGCTCACCAAATTTCGTTCTTCTAGGTTAAACCGTTCCTTTGCAGTAACCGTTTTCATGTTTAGGTTTCACTCTGTTTTCTCCTATATGGATACATGTAGTTGGAACTCTAAATCAAACACGGTTTGTGCTAGCTCTTTGAAACGTGGCACAATAATGTAGTTCCAAGTTGTATCGCTATGGTTTGTGTCCTATTGAAGTAGCCCCAAGCAGAGACTGACGAGAATCCCTTTCATTGAAAGGGGTGGCCAAGCTTCCAAAAAACTACGAGTTTCCTGAAATCTCAGCAAACATTTTTTCACCCAATCTTGATGATACTAGCAGGTAATGATCAGTTCACCAATCCCACTTGGCTCACCAAATTTCGTTCTTCTAGGTTAAACCGTTCCTTTGCAGTAACCGTTTTCATGTTTAGGTTTCACTCTGTTTTCTCCTATATGGATACATGTATTTGGAACTCTAAATCAAACAGGGTTTGTGCTAGCTATTTGAAACTTGGCACAATAATGTAGTTCCAAGTTCTATCGCTATGGTTTGTGTCCTATTGAAGTAGTCCCAAGCAGAGACTGACGAGAATCACTTTCATTGAAAGGGGTTGCCAAGTTTCCAAAAAACTACGAGTTTCCTGAAATCTCAGCAAACATTTTTTCACCCAATCTTGATGATACTTGCAGGGAATGATCAGTACAACAGTCCCACTTGGCTCACCAAATTACGTTCTTCTAGGTTAAACCTTTCCTTTGCAGTAAACGTTTTCATGTTTCGGTTTCACTCTGTTTTCTCCTATATGGATACATGTAGTTGTAACTCTAAATCAAACACGGTTTGTGCTAGCTCTTTTAAACTTGGCACAATAATGCAGTTCCAAGTTCTATCGCTATGGTTTGTTTCCTATTGAAGTAGCCCCAAGCAGAGACTGATGAGAATCACTTTCATTGAAAGGGGTTGCCAAGCTTACAAAAAACAAAGAGTTTCCTGAAATCTGAGCAAACATTTTTTCAGCCAACCTTGATGATACTTGCAGGTAATGATCAGTACACCAGTCCCACTTGCCTCACCAAATTTCGTTCTTCTAGGTTAAACCGTTTTTTGCATTAACCGTTTTCATGTTTAGGTTTCACTCTGTTTTCTCCTATATGGATACATGTATTTGGAACTCTAAATCAAACACGGTTTGTGCTAGCTCTTTGAAACGTGGCACAGTAATGTAGTTCCAAGTTGTATCGCTATGGTTTGTGTCCTATTGAAGTAGCCCCAAGCAGAGACTGACGAGAATCACTTTCATTGAAAGGGGTGGCCAAGCTCCCAAAAAACTACGAGTTTCCTGAAATCTGAGCAAACATTTTTTCACCCAATCTTGATGATACTTCCAGGTAATGATCAGTACACCAATCCCACTTGGCTCACCAAATTTTGTTCTTCTAGGTTAAACCGTTCCTTTGCAGTAATCGTTTTCATGTTTCGGTTTCACTCTGTTTTCTCCTATAAGGATACATGTAGTTGGAACTGTAAATCAAACACGGTTTGTGCTAGCTCTTTGAAACTTGGCACAATAATGTAGTTCCAAGTTCTATCGCTATGGTTTGTGTCCTATTGAAGTAGCCCCAAGCAGAGACTGACGAGAATCACTTTCATTGAAAGGGGTTGCCAAGCTTCCAAAAAACTATGATTTCCTGAAATCTGAGCAAACATTTTTTCACCCAAACGAGATGATACTTGCAGGTAATGATCAGTACACCAATCCCACTTGGCTCACCAAATTACGTTCTTCTAGGTTAAACCGTTCCTTTGCAGTAACCGTTTTCATGTTTCGGTTTCACTCTGTATTCTCCTATAAGGATACATGTAGTTGGAACTGTAAATCAAACACGGTTTGTGCTAGCTCTTTGAAACTTGGCACAATAATTGAGTTCCCAGTTCTATCGCTATGGTTTGTGTCCTATTGAAGTAGCCCCAAGCAGAGACTGACGAGAATCACTTTCATTGAAAGGGGTTGCCAAGCTTCAAAAAAACTACGAGTTTCCTGAAATCTCAGCAAACATTTTTTCACCCAATCTTGATGATACTTGCAGGTAATGGTCAGTACACCAATCCCACTTGGCTCACCAAATTTCGTTCTTATAGGATAAACCGTTCCTTTGCAGGAACCGTTTTCATGTTTAGGTTTCACTCTGTTTTCTCCTATATGGATACATGTAGTTGGAACTCTAAATCAAACACGGTTTGTGCTAGCTCTTTGAAACTTGGCACAATAATTGAGTTCCAAGTTCTATCGCTATGGATTGTGTCCTATTGATGTAGCCCCAAGCAGAGACTGACGAGAATCACTTTCATTGAAAGAGGTTGCCAAGCGTCCAAAAAACTATGATTTCCTGAAATCTGAGCAAACATATTTTCACCCAAACGAGATGATACTTGCAGGTAATGGTCAGTACACCAATCCCACTTGGCTCACCAAATTTCGTTCTTCTAGGTTAAACCGTTCCTTTGCAGTAACCGTTTTCATGTTTAGGTTTCACTCTGTTTTCTCCTATATGGATACATGTAGTTGGAACTCTAAATCAAACACAGTTTGTGCTAGCTCTTTGAAACGTGGCACAATAATGTAGTTCCAAGTTCTATCGCTATGGTTTGTGTCCTATTGAAGTAGCCCCAAGCAGAGACTGACGAGAATCACTTTCATTGAAAAGGGTGGCCAAGCTTCCAAAAAACTAGGAGTTTCCTGAAATCTCAGCAAACATTTTTGCACCCAATCTTGATGATACTTGCAGGTAATGATCAGTACACCATTCCCACTTGGCTCACCAAATTTCGTTCTTCTAGGTTAAAACGTTCCTTTGCAGTAACCGTTTACATGTTTCGGTTTCACTCTGTTTTCTCCTATATGGATACATGTATTTGGAACTCTAAATCAAACAGGGTTTGTGCTAGCTCTTTGAAACTTGGCACAATAGTGTAGTTTCAAGTTCTATCGCTATGGTTTGTGTCCTATTGAAGTAGCCCCAAGCAGAGACTTGCGAGAATCACTTTCATTGAAAGGGGTGGCCAAGCTTCCAAAAAACTACGAGTTTCCTGAAATCTCAGCAAACATTTTTTCACCCAATCTTGATGATACTAGCAGGTAATGATCAGTTCACCAATCCCACTTGGCTCACCAAATTTCGTTCTTCTAGGTTAAACCGTTCCTTTACAGTAACCGTTTTCATGTTTAGGTTTCACTCTGTTTTCTCCTATATGGATACATGTATTTGGAACTCTAAATCAAACAGGGTTTGTGCTAGCTCTTTGAAACTTGGCACAATAATGTAGTTCCAAGTTCTATCGCTATGGTTTGTGTCCTATTGAAGTAGCCCCAAGCAGAGACTGACGAGAATCACTTTCATTGAAAGGGGTGGCCAAGCTTCCAAAAAACTACGAGTTTCCTGAAATCTCAGCAAACATTTTTTCACCCAATCTTGATGATACTTCTAGGTAATGATCAGTACACCAGTCCCACTTGGCTCACCAAATTTCGTTCTTCTAGGTTAAACCGTTTTTTGCAGTAACCGTTTTCATGTTTAGGTTTCACTCTGTTTTCTCCTATATGGATACATGTATTTGGAACTCTAAATCAAACACGGTTTGTGCTAGCTCTTTGAGACTTGGCACAATAATGTAGTTCCAAGTTCTATCGCTATGGTTTGTGTCCTATTGAAGTAGCCCCAAGCAGAGACTGACGAGAATCACTTTCATTGAAAGGGGTTGCCAAGTTTCCAAAAAACTACGAGTTTCCTGAAATCTCAGCAAACATTTTTTCACCCAATCTTGATGATACTTGCAGGGAATGATCAGTACAACAGTCCCACTTGGCTCACCAAATTACGTTCTTCTAGGTTAAACCTTTCCTTTGCAGTAAACGTTTTCATGTTTCGGTTTCACTCTGTTTTCTCCTATATGGATACATGTAGGTGTAACTCTAAATCAAACACGGTTTGTGCTAGCTCTTTTAAACTTGGCACAATAATGCAGTTCCAAGTTCTATCGCTATGGTTTGTTTCCTATTGAAGTAGCCCCAAGCAGAGACTGAAGAGAATCACTTTCATTGAAAGGGGTTGCCAAGCTTACAAAAAACAAAGAGTTTCCTGAAATCTCAGCAAACATTTTTTCAGCCAACCTTGATGATACTTGCAGGTAATGATCAGTACACCAGTCCCACTTGGCTCACCAAATTTCGTTCTTCTAGGTTAAACCGTTTTTTGCAGTAACCGTTTTCATGTTTAGGTTTCACTCTGTTTTCTCCTATATGGATACATGTATTTGGAACACTAAATCAAACACGGTTTGTGCTAGCTCTTTGAGACGTGGCACAGTAATGTAGTTCCAAGTTCTATCGCTATGGTTTGTGTCCTATTGAAGTAGCCCAAGCTGAGACTGACGAGAATCACTTTCATTGAAAGGGGTGGCCAAGCTTCCAAAAAACTACGAGTTTCCTGAAATCTGAGCAAACATTTTTTCACCCAATCTTGATGATACTTCCAGGTAATGATCAGAACACCAATCCCACTTGGCTCAACAAATTTCGTTCTTCTAGGTTAAACCGTTCCTTTGCAGTAATCGTTTTCATGTTTAGGTTTCACTCTGTTTTCTCCTATATGGATACATGTAGTTGGAACTCTAAATCAAACAGGGTTTGTGCTAGCTCTTTGAAACTTGGCACAATCATGTAGTTCCATGTTCTATCGCTATGGTTTGTGTCCTATTGAAGTAGCCCCAAGCAGAGACTGACGAGAATCACTTTCATTGAAAGGGGTTGCCAAGCTTCCAAAAAACTATGATTTCCTGAAATCTGAGCAAACATTTTTTCACCCAAACGAGATGATACTTGCAGGTAATGATCAGTACACCAATCCCACTTGGCTCACCAAATTACGTTCTTCTAGGTTAAACCGTTCCTTTGCAGTAACCGTTTTCATGTTTCGGTTTCACTCTGTATTCTCCTATAAGGATACATGTAGTTGGAACTGTAAATCAAACACGGTTTGTGCTAGCTCTTTGAAACTTGGCACAATAATTGAGTTCCCAGTTCTATCGCTATGGTTTGTGTCCTATTGAAGTAGCCCCAAGCAGAAACTGACGAGAATCACTTTCATTGAAAGGGGTTGCCAAGCTTCAAAAAAACTACGAGTTTCCTGAAATCTCAGCAAACATTTTTTCACCCAATCTTGATGATACTTGCAGGTAATGGTCAGTACACCAATCCCACTTGGCTCACCAAATTTCGTTCTTATAGGATAAACCGTTCCTTTGCAGGAACCGTTTTCATGTTTAGGTTTCACTCTGTTTTCTCCTATATGGATGCATGTAGTTGGAACTCTAAATCAAACACGGTTTGTGCTAGCTCTTTGAAACTTGGCACAATAATTGAGTTCCAAGTTCTATCGCTATGGATTGTGTCCTATTGAAGTAGCCCCAAGCAGAGACTGACGAGAATCACTTTCATTGAAAGAGGTTGCCAAGCGTCCAAAAAACTATGATTTCCTGAAATCTGAGCAAACATATTTTCACCCAAACGAGATGATACTTGCAGGTAATGGTCAGTACACCAATCCCACTTGGCTCACCAAATTTCGTTCTTCTAGGTTAAACCGTTCCTTTGCAGTAACCGTTTTCATGTTTAGGTTTCACTCTGTTTTCTCCTATATGGATACATGTAGTTGGAACTCTAAATCAAACACGGTTTGTGCTAGCTCTTTGAAACGTGGCACAGTAATGTAGTTCCAAGTTCTATCGCTATGGTTTGTGTCCTATTGAAGTAGCCCAAGCTGAGACTGACGAGAATCACTTTCATTGAAAGGGGTGGCCAAGCTTCCAAAAAACTACGAGTTTCCTGAAATCTGAGCAAACATTTTTTCACCCAATCTTGATGATACTTCCAGGTAATGATCAGAACACCAATCCCACTTGGCTCACCAAATTTCGTTCTTCTAGGTTAAACCGTTCCTTTGCAGTAATCGTTTTCATGTTTAGGTTTCACTCTGTTTTCTCCTATATGGATACATGTATTTGGAACTCTAAATCAAACAGGGTTTGTGCTAGCTCTTTGAAACTTGGCACAATAATGTAGTTCCAAGTTCTATCGCTATGGTTTGTGTCCTATTGAAGTAGCCCCAAGCAGAGACTGACGAGAATCACTTTCATTGAAAGGGGTTGCCAAGCTTCAAAGAAACTACGAGTTTCCTGAAATCTCAGCAAACATTTTTTCACCCAATCTTGGTGATACTTGAAGGTAATGATCAGTACACCTATCCCACTTGGCTCACCAAATTTCGTTCTTCTAGGTTAATCCGTACCTTTGCAGTAACCGTTTTCATTTTTAGGTTTCACTCTGTTTTCTCCTATATGGATACATGTAGTTGGAACTCTAAATCAAACAGGGTTTGTGCTAGCTCTTTGAAACTTGGCACAATAATGTAGTTCCAAGTTCTTTCGCTATGGTTTGTGTCCTATTGAAGTAGCCCCAAGCAGAGACTGACGAGAATCACTTTCATTGAAAGGGGTTGCCAACCTTCCAAAAAATTACGAGTTTCCTGAAATCTCAGCAAACATTTTTTCACCCAATCTTGATGATACTTGCAGGTAATGATCAGTACACCAATTCCACTTGGCCCACCAAATTTCGTTCTTCTAGGTTAAACCGTTCCTTTGCAGTACCCGTTTTCATTTTTAGGTTTCACTCTGTTTTCTCCTATATGGATACATGTATTTGGAACTCTAAATCAAACAGGGTTTGTGCTAGCTCTTTGAAACTTGGCACAATAATTGAGTTCCAAGTTCTATCGCTATGGTTTGTGTCCTATGGAAGTAGCCCAAAGCAGAGACTGAAGACAATCACTTTCATTGAAAGGGGTTGCCAAGCTTCCAAAAAACTATGATTTCCTGAAATCTGAGCAAACATTATTTCACCCAAACGAGATGATACTTGCAGGTAATGATCAGTACACCAATCCCACTTGGCTCACCAAATTTCGTTCCTCTAGGTTAAACCGTTCCTTTGCATAACCGTTTTCATATTTAGGTTTCACTCTGTTTTCTCCTATATGGATACATGTAGTTGGAACTCTAAATCAAACGTGGTTTGTGCAAGCTCTTTGAATCTTGGCACAATAATGTAGTTCCAAGTTCTATCGCTATGGTTTGTGTCCTATTGAAGTAGCCAAAAGCAGAGACTGACGAGAATCACTTTCATTGAAAGGGGTTGCCAAGTTTCCAAAAAACTACGAGTTTATTGAAATCTCAGCAAACATTTTTCACCCAATCTTGATGATACTTGCAGGTAATGATCAGTACAACAGTCCCACTTGGCTCACCAAATTACGTTCTTCTAGGTTAAACCGTTACTTTGCAGTAACCGTTTTCATGTTTCGGTTTCACTCTGTTTTCTCCTATAAGGATACATGTATTTGGAACTGTAAATCAAACAAGGTTTGTGCTAGCTCTTTGAAACTTGGCACAATAATGTAGTTCCAAGTTCTATCGCTATGGTTTGTGTCCTATTGAAGTAGCCCCAAGCAGAGACTGACGAGAATCACTTTCATTGAAAGGGGTTGCCAAGCTTCAAAAAAACTACGAGTTTCCTGAAATCTCAGCAAACATTTTTTCACCCAATCTTGATGATACTTGCAGGTAATGGTCAGTACACCAATCCCACTTGGCTCACCAAATTTCGTTCTTATAGGATAAACCGTTCCTTTGCAGGAACCGTTTTCATGTTTAGGTTTCACTCTGTTTTCTCCTATACGGATACATGTATTTGGAACTCTAAATCAAACACGGTTTGTGCTAGCTCTTTGAAACTTGGCAAAATAATTGAGTTCCAAGTTCTATCGCTATGGTTTGTGTCCTATTGAAGTAGCCCCAAGCAGAGACTGACGAGAATCACTTTCATTGAAAGGGGTGGCCAAGCGTCCAAAAAACTATGATTTCCTGAAATCTGAGCAAACATTTTTTCACCCAAACGAGATGATACTTGCAGGTAATGATCAGTACAACAGTCCCACTTGGCTCACCAAATTACGTTCTTCTAGGTTAAACCGTTCCTTTGCAGGAACCGTTTTCAAGTTTAGGTTTCACTCTGTTTTCTCCTATACGGATACATGTAGTTGGAACTCTAAATCAAACACGGTTTGTGCTAGCTCTTTGAAACTTGGCACAATAATTGAGTTCCAAGTTCTATCGCTATGGTTTGTGTCCTATTGAAGTAGCCCCAAGCAGAGACTGACGAGAATCACTTTCATTGAAAGGGGTTGCCAAGCGTCCAAAAAACTATGAGTTTCCTGAAATCTGAGCAAACATTTTTTCACCCAAACGAGATGATACTTGCAGGTAATGATCAGTACACCAATCCCACTTGTCTCACCAAATTTCGTTCTTCTAGGTTAAACCGTTCCTTTGCAGTAACCGTTTTCATGTTTAGGTTTCACTCTGTTTTCTCCTATATGGATACATGTAGTTGGAACTGTAAATCAAACGCGGTTTGTGCTAGCTCTTTGAAACGTGGCACAATAATGTAGTTCCAAGTTCTATCGCTATGGTTTGTGTCCAATTGAAGTAGCCCCAAGCAGAGACTGATGAGAATCACTTTCATTGAAAAGGGTGGCCAAGCTTCCAAAAAACTAGGAGTTTCCTGAAATCTTAGCAAACATTTTTGCACCCAATCTTGATGATACTTGCAGGTAATGATCAGTACACCAATCCCACTTGGCTCACCAAATTTCGTTCTTCTAGGTTAAACCGTTCCTTTGCAGTAACCGTTTACATGTTTCGGTTTCACTCTGTTTTCTCCTATATGGATACATGTATTTGGAACTCTAAATCAAACAGGGTTTGTGCTAGCTCTTTGAAACTTGGCACAATAGTGTAGTTCCAAGTTCTATCGCTATGGTTTGTGTCCTATTGAAGTAGCCCCAAGCAGAGACTTGCTGAGAATCACTTTCATTGAAAGGGGTGGCCAAGCTTCCAAAAAACTACGAGTTTCCTGAAATCTCAGCAAACATTTTTTCACCCAATCTTGATGATACTAGCAGGTAATGATCAGTTCACCAATCCCACTTGGCTCACCAAATTTCGTTCTTCTAGGTTAAACCGTTCCTTTACAGTAACCGTTTTCATGTTTAGGTTTCACTCTGTTTTCTCCTATATGGATACATGTATTTGGAACTCTAAATCAAACAGGGTTTGTGCTAGCTCTTTGAAACTTGGCACAATAATGTAGTTCCAAGTTCTGTCGCTATGGTTTGTGTCCTATTGAAGTAGCCCCAAGCAGAGACTGACGAGAATCACTTTCATTGAAAGGGGTTGCCAAGTTTCCAAAAAACTACGAGTTTCCTGAAATCTCAGCAAACATTTTTTCACCCAATCTTGATGATACTTGCAGGGAATGATCAGTACAACAGTCCCACTTGGCTCACCAAATTTCGTTCTTCTAGGTTAAACCTTTCCTTTGCAGTAAACGTTTTCATGTTTAGGTTTCACTCTGTTTTCTCCTATATGGATACATGTATTTGGAACTCTAAATCCAACACGGTTTGTGCTAGCTCTTTGAGACGTGGCACAGTAAGGTAGTTCCAAGTTCTATCGCTATGGTTTGTGTCCTATTGAAGTAGCCCCAAGCAGAGACTGACGAGAATCACTTTCATTGAAAGGGGTTGCCAAGCTTCCAAAAAACTACGAGTTTCCTGAAATCTCAGCAAACATTTTTTCACCCAATCTTGATGATACTTGCAGGTAATGGTCAGTACACCAATCCCACTTGGCTCACCAAATTTCGTTCTTATAGGATAAACCGTTCCTTTGCAGGAACCGTTTTCATGTTTAGGTTTCACTCTGTTTTCTCCTATACGGATACATGTAGTTGGAACTCTAAATCAAACAGGGTTTGTGCTAGCTCTTTGAAACTTGGCACAATAATTGAGTACCAAGTTCTATCGCTATGGTTTGTGTCCTATTGAAGTAGCCCCAAGCAGAGACTGACGAGAATCACTTTCATTGAAAGGGGTTGCCAAGCGTCCAAAAAACTATGATTTCCTGAAATCTGAGCAAACATTTTTTCACCCAAACGAGATGATACTTGCAGGTAATGATCAGTACACCAATCCCACTTGGCTCACCAAATTTCGTTCTTCTAGGTTAAACCGTTCCTTTGCAGTAACCGTTTTCATGTTTAGGTTTCACTCTGTTTTCTCCTATATGGATACATGTAGTTGGAACTCTAAATCAAACACGGTTTGTGCTAGCTCTTTGAAACGTGGCACAATAATGTAGTTCCAAGTTCTATCGCTATGGTTTGTGTCCTATTGAAGTAGCCCCAAGCAGAGACTGACGAGAATCACTTTCATTGAAAGGGGTTGCCAAGTTTCCAAAAAACTACGAGTTTCCTGAAATCTCAGCAAACATTTTTTCACCCAATCTTGATGATACTTGCAGGGAATGATCAGTACAACAGTCCCACTTGGCTCACCAAATTACGTTCTTCTAGGTTAAACCTTTTCTTTGCAGTAAACGTTTTCATGTTTAGGTTTCACTCTGTTTTCTCCTATATGGATACATGTAGTTGTAACTCTAAATCAAACACGGTTTGTGCTAGCTCTTTTAAACTTGGCACAATAATGCAGTTCCAAGTTCTATCGCTATGGTTTGTTTCCTATTGAAGTAGCCCCAAGCAGAGACTGATGAGAATCACTTTCATTGAAAGGGGTTGCCAAGGTTACAAAAAACAAAGAGTTTCCTGAAATCTCAGCAAACATTTTTTCAGCCAACATTGATGATACTTGCAGGTAATGATCAGGACACCAGTCCCACTTGGCTCACCAAATTTCGTTCTTCTAGGTTAAACCGTTCTTTTGCAGTAACCGTTTTCATGTTTAGGTTTCACTCTGTTTTCTCCTATATGGATACATGTATTTGGAACTCTAAATCCAACACGGTTTGTGCTAGCTCTTTGAGACGTGGCACAGTAATGTAGTTCCAAGTTCTATCGCTATGGTTTGTGTCCTAGTAGCCCAAGCAGAGACTGACGAGAATCACTTTCATTGAAAGGGGTGGCCAAGCTTCCAAAAAACTACGAGTTTCCTGAAATCTGAGCAAACATTTTTTCACCCAATTCTTGATGATACTTCCAAGTAATGATCAGTACACCAATCCCACTTGGCTCACCAAATTTCGTTCTTCTAGGTTAAACCGTTCCTTTGCAGTAATCGTTTTCATGTTTAGGTTTCACTCTGTTTTCTCCTATATGGATACATGTAGTTGGAACTCTAAATCAAACAGGGTTTGTGCTAGCTCTTTGAAACTTGGCACAATAATGTAGTTCCAAGTTCTATCGCTATGGTTTGTGTCCTATTGAAGTAGCCCCTAGCAGAGACTGACGAGAATCACTTTCATTGAAAGGGGTGGCCAAGCTTCAAAAAAACTACGAGTTTCCTGAAATCTCAGCAAACATTTTTTCACCCATTCTTGGTGATACTTGAAGGTAATGATCAGTACACCTATCCCACTTGGCTCACCAAATTTCGTTCTTCTAGGTTAATCCGTTCCTTTGCAGGAACCGTTTTCATTTTTAGGTTTCACTCTGTTTTCTCCTATATGGATACATGTAGTTGGAACTCTAAATCAAACAGGGTTTGTGCTAGCTCTTTGAAACTTGGCACAATAATGTAGTTCCAAGTTCTTTCGCTATGGTTTGTGTCCTATTGAAGTAGCCCCAAGCAGAGACTGACGAGAATCACTTTCATTGAAAGGGGTTGCCAAGCTTCCAAAAAATTACGAGTTTCCTGAAATCTCAGCAAACATTTTTTCACCCAATCTTGATGATACTTGCAGGTAATGATCAGTACACCAATTCCACTTGACCCACCAAATTTCGTTCTTCTAGGTTAAACCGTTCCTTTGCAGTACCCGTTTTCATTTTTAGGTTTCACTCTGTTTTCTCCTATATGGATACATGTATTTGGAACTCTAAATCAAACAGGGTTTGTGCTAGCTCTTTGAAACTTGGCACAATAATTGAGTTCCAAGTTCTATCGCTATGGTTTGTGTCCTATTGAAGTAGCCCCAAGCAGAGACTGACGAGAATCACTTTCATTGAAAGGGGTTGCCAAGTTTCCAAAAAACTACGAGTTTCCTGAAATCTCAGCAAACATTTTTTCACCCAATCTTGATGATACTTGCAGGGAATGATCAGTACAACAGTCCCACTTGGCTCACCAAATTTCGTTCTTCTAGGTTAAACCTTTCCTTTGCAGTAAACGTTTTCATGTTTAGGTTTCACTCTGTTTTCTCCTATATGGATACATGTATTTGGAACTCTAAATCCAACACGGTTTGTGCTAGCTCTTTGAGACGTGGCACAGTAATGTAGTTCCAAGTTCTATCGCTATGGTTTGTGTCCTATTGAAGTAGCCCAAGCAGAGACTGACGAGAATCACTTTCATTGAAAGGGGTTGCCAAGCTTCCAAAAAACTATGATTTCCTGAAATCTGAGCAAACATTATTTCACCCAAACGAGATGATACTTGCAGGTAATGATCAGTACACCAATCCCACTTGGCTCACCAAATTTCGTTCTTCTAGGTTAAACCGTTCCTTTGCATAACCGTTTTCATATTTAGGTTTCACTCTGTTTTCTCCTATATGGATACATGTAGTTGGAACTCTAAATCAAACGTGGTTTGTGCAAGCTCTTTGAATCTTGGCACAATAATGTAGTTCCAAGTTCTATCGCTATGGTTTGTGTCCTATTGAAGTAGCCAAAAGCAGAGACTGACGAGAATCACTTTCATTGAAAGGGGTTGCCAAGTTTCCAAAAAACTACGAGTTTATTGAAATCTCAGCAAACATTTTTCACCCAATCTTCATGATACTTGCAGGTAATGATCAGTACAGCAGTCCCACTTGGCTCACCAAATTACGTTCTTCTAGGTTAAACCGTTCCTTTGCAGTAACCGTTTTCATGTTTCGGTTTCACTCTGTTTTCTCCTATAAGGATACATGTAGTTGGAACTGTAAATCAAACAAGGTTTGTGCTAGCTCTTTGAAACTTGGCACAATAATGTAGTTCCAAGTTCTATCGCTATGGTTTGTGTCCTATTGAAGTTAGCCCCAAGCAGAGACTGACGAGAATCACTTTCATTGAAAGGGGTTGCCAAGCTTCAAAAAACTACGAGTTTCCTGAAATCTCAGCAAACATTTTTTTCACCCCAATCTTGATGATACTTGCAGGTAATGGTCAGTACACCAATCCCACTTGGCTCACCAAATTTCGTTCTTATAGGATAAACCGTTCCTTTGCAGGAACCGTTTTCATGTTTAGGTTTCACTCTGTTTTCTCCTATACGGATACATGTAGTTGGAACTCTAAATCAAACACGGTTTGTGCTAGCTCTTTGAAACTTGGCACAATAATTGAGTTCCAAGTTCTATCGCTATGGTTTGTGTCCTATTGAAGTAGCCCCAAGCAGAGACTGACGAGAATCACTTTCATTGAAAGGGGTTGCCAAGCGTCCAAAAAACTATGATTTCCTGAAATCTGAGCAAACATTTTTTCACCCAAACGAGATGATACTTGCAGGTAATGATCAGTACACCAATCCCACTTGGGCTCACCAAATTTCGTTCTTCTAGGTTAAACCGTTCCTTTGCAGTAACCGTTTCATGTTAGGTTTCACTCTGTTTTCTCCTATATGGATACATGTAGTTGGAACTCTAAATCAAACAAGGTTTGTGCTAGCTCTTTGAAACGTGGCACAATAATGTAGTTCCAAGTTCTATCGCTATGGTTTGTGTCCTATTGAAGTAGCCCCAAGCAGAGACTGACGAGAATCACTTTCATTGAAAGGGGTTGCCAAGTTTCCAAAAACTACGTGTTTCCTGAAATCTCAGCAAACATTTTTTCACCCAATCTTGATGATACTTGCAGGGAATGATCAGTACAACAGTCCCACTTGGCTCACCAAATTACGTTCTTCTAGGTTAAACCTTTCCTTTGCAGTAAACGTTTTCATGTTTCGGTTTCACTCTGTTTCTCCTATATGGATACATGTAGTTGTAACTCTAAAATCAAACACGGTTTGTGCTAGCTCTTTTAAACTTGGCACAATAATGCAGTTCCAAGTTCTATCGCTATGGTTTGTTTCCTATTGAAGTAGCCCCAAGCAGAGACTGATGAGAATCACTTTCATTGAAAGGGGTTGCCAAGGTTACAAAAAACAAAGAGTTTCCTGAAATCTCAGCAAACATTTTTTCAGCCAACATTGATGATACTTGCAGGTAATGATCAGTACACCAGTCCCACTTGGCTCACCAAATTTCGTTCTTCTAGGTTAAACCGTTTTTGCAGTAACCGTTTTCATGTTTAGGTTTCACTCTGTTTTCTCCTATATGGATTACATGTATTTGGAACTCTAAATCCAACACGGTTTGTGCTAGCTCTTTGAGACGTGGCACAGTAATGTAGTTCCAAGTTCTATCGCTATGGTTTGTGTCCTATTGAAGTAGCCCAAGCAGAGACTGACGAGAATCACTTTCATTGAAAGGGGTGGCCAAGCTTCCAAAAAACTACGAGTTTCCTGAAATCTGAGCAAACATTTTTTCACCCAAATCTTGATGATACTTCCAAGTAATGATCAGTACACCAATCCCACTTGGCTCACCAAATTTCGTTCTTCTAGGTTTAAACCGTTCCTTTGCAGTAATCGTTTTCATGTTTAGGTTTCACTCTGTTTTCTCCTATATGGATACATGTATTTGGAACTCTAAATCAAACAGGGTTTGTGCTAGCTCTTTGAAACTTGGCACAATAATGTAGTTCCAAGTTTCTATCGCTATGGTTTTGTGTCCTATTGAAGTAGCCCCTAGCAGAGACTGACGAGAAATCACTTTCATTGAAAGGGGTGGCCAAGCTTCAAAAAACTACGAGTTTCCTGAAATCTCAGCAAACATTTTTTCCCCATTCTTGGTGATACTTGAAGGTAATGATCAGTACACCTATCCCACTTGGCTCACAAATTTCGTTCTTCTAGGTTAATCCGTTCCTTTGCAGGAACCGTTTTCATTTTTAGGTTTCACTCTGTTTTCTCCTATATGGATACATGTAGTTGGAACTCTAAATCAAACAGGGTTTGTGCTAGCTCTTTGAAACTTGGCACAATAATGTAGTTCCAAGTTCTTTCGCTATGGTTTGTGTCCTATTGAAGTAGCCCCAAGCAGAGACTGAGGGGAATCACTTTCATTGAAAGGGGTTGCCAAGCTTCCAAAAAATTACGAGTTTCCTGAAATCTCAGCAAACATTTTTTCACCCAATCTTGATGATACTTGCAGGTAATGATCAGTACACCAATTCCACTTGGCCCACCAATTTTCGTTCTTCTAGGTTAAACCGTTCCTTTGCAGTACCCGTTTTCATTTTTAGGTTTCACTCTGTTTTCTCCTATATGGATACATGTATTTGGAACTCTAAATCAAACAGGGTTTGTGCTAGCTCTTTGAAACTTGGCACAATAATTGAGTTCCAAGTTCTATCGCAATGGTTTGTGTCCTATGGAAGTAGCCCAAGCAGAGACTGAAGACAATCACTTTCATTGAAAGGGGTTGCCAAGCTTCCAAAAAACTATGATTTCCTGAAATCTGAGCAAACATTATTTCACCCAAACGAGATGATACTTGCAGGTAATGATCAGTACACCAATCCACTTGGCTCACCAAATTTCGTTCTTCTAGGTTAAACCGTTCCTTTGCAGTAACCGTTTTCATGTTTAGGTTTCACTCTGTTTTCTCCTATATGGATACATGTAGTTGGAACTCTAAATCAAACACGGTTTGTGCTAGCTCTTTGAACGTGGCACAATAATGTAGTTCCAAGTTGTATCGCTATGGTTTGTGTCCTATTGAAGTAGCCCCAAGCAGAGACTGACGAGAATCCCTTTCATTGAAAGGGGTGGCCAAGCTTCCAAAAACTACGAGTTTCCTGAAATCTCAGCAAACATTTTTTCACCCAATCTTGATGATACTAGCAGGTAATGATCAGTTCACCAATCCCACTTGGCTCACCAAATTTCGTTCTTCTAGGTTAAACCGTTCCTTTGCAGTAACCGTTTTCATGTTTAGGTTTCACTCTGTTTTCTCCTATATGGATACATGTATTTGGAACTCTAAATCAAACAGGGTTTGTGCTAGCTATTTGAAACTTGGCACAATAATGTAGTTCCAAGTTCTATCGCTATGGTTTGTGTCCTATTGAAGTAGTCCCAGCAGAGACTGACGAGAATCACTTTCATTGAAAGGGTTGCCAAGTTTCCAAAAAACTACGAGTTTCCTGAAATCTCAGCAACATTTTTTCACCCAATCTTGATGATACTTGCAGGGAATGATCAGTACAACAGTCCCACTTGGCTCACAAATTACGTTCTTCTAGGTTAAACCTTTCCTTTGGCAGTAAACGTTTTCATGTTTCGGTTTCACTCTGTTTTCTCCTATATGGATACATGTAGTTGTAACTCTAAATCAAACACGGTTTGTGCTAGCTCTTTTAAACTTGGCACAATAATGCAGTTCCAAGTTCTATCGCTATGGTTTTGTTTCCTATTGAAGTAGCCCCAAGCAGAGACTGATGAGAATCACTTTCATTGAAAGGGGTTGCCAAGCTTACAAAAAACAAAGAGTTTCCTGAAATCTGAGCAAACATTTTTTCAGCCAACCTTGATGATACTTGCAGGTAATGATCAGTACACCAGTCCCACTTGCCTCACCAAATTTCGTTCTTCTAGGTTAAACCGTTTTTTGCATTAACCGTTTTCATGTTTAGGTTTCACTCTGTTTTCTCCTATATGGATACATGTATTTGGAACTCTAAATCAAACACGGTTTGTGCTAGCTCTTTGAAACGTGGCACAGTAATGTAGTTCCAAGTTGTATCGCTATGGTTTGTGTCCTATTGAAGTAGCCCCAAGCAGAGACTGACGAGAATCACTTTCATTGAAAGGGGTGGCCAAGCTCCCAAAAAACTACGAGTTTCCTGAAATCTGAGCAAACATTTTTTCACCCAATCTTGATGATACTTCCAGGTAATGATCAGTACACCAATCCCACTTGGCTCACAAATTTTGTTCTTCTAGGTTAAACCGTTCCTTTGCAGTAATCGTTTTCATGTTTCGGTTTCACTCTGTTTTCTCCTATAAGGATACATGTAGTTGGAACTGTAAATCAAACACGGTTTGTGCTAGCTCTTTGAAACTTGGCACAATAATGTAGTTCCAAGTTCTATCGCTATGGTTTGTGTCCTATTGAAGTAGCCCCAAGCAGAGACTGACGAGAATCACTTTCATTGAAAGGGGTTGCCAAGCTTCCAAAAAACTATGATTTCCTGAAATCTGAGCAAACATTTTTTCACCCAAACGAGATGATACTTGCAGGTAATGATCAGTACACCAATCCCACTTGGCTCACCAAATTACGTTCTTCTAGGTTAAACCGTTCCTTTGCAGTAACCGTTTTCATGTTTCGGTTTCACTCTGTATTCTCCTATAAGGATACATGTAGTTGGAACTGTAAATCAAACACGGTTTGTGCTAGCTCTTTGAAACTTGGCACAATAATTGAGTTCCCAGTTCTATCGCTATGGTTTGTGTCCTATTGAAGTAGCCCCAAGCAGAGACTGACGAGAATCACTTTCATTGAAAGGGGTTGCCAAGCTTCAAAAAAACTACGAGTTCCTGAAATCTCAGCAAACATTTTTTCACCCAATCTTGATGATACTTGCAGGTAATGGTCAGTACACCAATCCCACTTGGCTCACCAAATTTTCGTTCTTATAGGATAAACCGTTCCTTTGCAGGAACCGTTTTCATGTTTAGGTTTCACTCTGTTTTCTCCTATATGGATACATGTAGTTTGGAACTCTAAATCAAACACGGTTTGTGCTAG